>NC_057802.1:40147010-40148465 GCF_018294505.1 Triticum aestivum
TTGCCTGGTTGCTCTGGCAAGTAGGAGGGGTCATCAACTCTGTAGTCGAACTGGGCAGCAGCAGTGTCGGTCTCGTAGTCTACCGGAGAGAAGAGGGGGGAAGAAACAGTAAATACAATGCAAACATAACCATGACGATGCGTGACATGACAATGAGCGGTGCTAGGTGTGTCCTAACGCGACAGTAGGTGGTTCCGGCGAAGGGGGGGAACATCCGGGAAGTATTCCCGATGTTTCGCGTTTTCGGACAGACGGACCGGAGGGGGAAAGTTGCTAGTTCGATAGGTTAAGGAGGTGTGGTGGACGAACGGACTGCGTATTTGGATTCGTCTCGTCGTTCTGAGCAACTTTCATGTAGAAAACATTTTCATCCGAGTTACGGTTTAAAAGATATGAATTTTCAAAGATTATTTGAATTTCTGGAATTATTTGAATTTAGCAATAAAATGAATTATGACGTCAGCATGAGGTAATGCTGACGTCAGCAGGTCAACAGGTCGGCTGACCAGTCAAACCAGACAGGTGGGTCCAGTGGGACCCACATGTCATTGACAGGGCACTAACAGAGTTTTATAATTAACTTAAACAAGGTTATTAGCAGGTAGGCCCCACCTGTCAGTGCCTATTTAGATTAATTAATTAGTTTTATTTATAAAAACATTTTTTTTGTTAATTATGCGACGGAGCCCGCATGTCAGTGGCTGGGGCCTGCCCAGTCAGCACGTTGACTGGGTTGACCCAGTCAACGGGGCCTACGGGGCCCGCTGGCAGTGACCCAGGGGTGGCCCCCGGTGTGCCAGCTCAGCAGGCCGGCGGTTGAACGCCGGCGAGCATGAAAACGCGGCGGAGGGCGCTCGGCCCCGTCGGGATTCGTCTACAGGGGGCCTACACGGGCGTGGGCGGGCGCGTTCGAACGGGGAGAGCCCGTCGCGTCGCGTGGTGAGACCGGCCGGAGCTGGAGCTGCCGGAAACGGCGCCGGCGACAAGCAAAAGCGGCGCCGGAGTTCGGGCTGGAGCGGGTGCGGCGTTAGAGCGCGCGAGCGGCCAAACTAACCAGCTAGGCGGGTGCTGCACGATGCGGTCAAGCTAACGGGCATACGCCCATAACCAATTGGTCACCGGAGACCCGCCGGCGACGAGCTCCGCGGCGCTGCGTTCGGGCACGCGTGGGGAAAGCAGCTAGGGGGCGCGCGAGAGCGAAAGGACAGGGGAGGAGGGGGAGAAGCTCACCGCGCGGCACACGGAGGCCGGTGAGGGGCTTAGTAGCAGCAGCAGTCGCCGGAGTCGAAGAAGACGGCGGCGACCCGAGGAAGAAGGCGACGGCGTTGGGGGTGATGTAGGGGGTCCGGGCTCGAGCAGGTGGTCGGGGAGGACGGGCTCGACGCGGCGGAGCTCGTGGACACGTCGGGGAGGAGAACGGGGCTCGGTGGCCGCGAAAACGACGGCGGCACGTCG
>NC_057802.1:40148896-40153326 GCF_018294505.1 Triticum aestivum
TTTTTCTTTGTTTGTTCTGTTTTCTTTTGTATTTTCTTTTTATTTATTTATTTTATTTTCTGTTTTATTTCATTTAAAAGTATTTAGGCATTTTATAAAAATGTGTTTTCTCCACAATAATTATCAGTGCAATATCTGGCATGGCCCGAACATTTTTGTTTAAATTTTTGAAATCTTTTATTTTCCACTTTAAATTTAATTGAAGTTTGAATTAGGAGTTTGAAAAGAAATGTGATTCAAATGTGATCAAGCCCTGTTTAGCAACATGATTAGCTTAATCACAGAGAGTTACTGTAGCATGATTCTCGGGGTGTTACAATGCTATTTGGGTTGATTTGTTTCTATTAGTCTCCAAGGCTAGAATGGGCATTGGAACATCTTGTTCCGACGCTCATTTGGACAGGCGGATAATTTGGAGTGGGCTAGATTGCGGGCAGATCTCCCATTGATGTTGTTGGATTATCGGGATACCGTATCCTAGAGTCTTGTTCCTTCGGGTGTTTCCTTGGCGAGCTCGGCATACCTAGTGTTATGTCGTACGCCGACCATTTCGTGGACAACACCTCTGTGGAAGGCCCCGTTGCCCCCGAAGATCAAGACCTTTAATTGTGTGGCAACTGTTGCGTGACCCCTTACCCTCTGGGATAGAGGTGCTTCAGCAGAACGGGTCGGGTAATGGCGTGTGTCCCCTGTGTAATGTACCGGAGACCAGGGCCCACATTTTGTTCTCAGGCGCTGTGGCCCGGACCCTCTGGAGTTTTGTCCACGAAGCACCGGGGCCTGATTGGGAGGCCCTAGGCGTTGCAGAGTTCCTAGAAGCAAGGGCTACCTAGCCCGAGTGACAATGCCGCCTATTCTAGCTTATATTTGCGGCGATATCATGGACCTTATGAACGACGCGTAATAAAACAGTGATTGAGAGGGTCTTCCCGTGGCGGGTCTCTGACTCTCTTTCCATATTCCTTGTTGTCTTGCAGCACCGGCACCCATTTATCTAGAGAGTGGGACCGCGATCGTCTTGGACTCATGGTCGATACTCTTCTGGCTACAACTCACTAGGTGCCTTTTTTCCTATTTCTTCTATGCTTTCTTTGGGCTTGACTATGTTGCTGTGAGTCGTATTAGTTGCTCGGCTACTATGGAACTTTTTGTATGAACCTTTGCTTCATTTATAAAGCGGGCGAATGTCTATTTTGAGGGGAGAGTAAATAAATAAATGAGCGTGCGAGTGTACCTATAAACAAAAATAAAAATATAGGAAAGCATGCATAGTATTAATTTCTAATAGGAACAACAAAACTACAATACATAAGGTGTGTTAGTATTTAAAGTTGTGCGAAAAAATGGTTGAATTTAAGGAAAACCATTTTTAAGGAGAATTTCTGGGATGGAAAGTCAAGAATTCTCATCCAATTTAAGGAGAACCATTTTCTTCAATAATCTTACCGTGCGATAGAAACCATAGAAATAATCTTACTGTGACTATATTTCACATCTATAATCGAGTGAATCAATCAAGAGACAAGAGGACGTCAAAAAAAAAAAAAAAGAGACAAAGAGGATCAATTGAAACGATCGTGCCGCGTGCGTCCTGCGCGTGCTTGGACTGGACTCTCCTACGTGCAGTGTAATCGAGTCAATCAAGGATTTTCCATCAACGAACTAGGGCAAGACATACGGGCGATGGAGGCACTGGCGCCGCCGAGTCACGGCGGCCGGCGTCGCCCATGGCAGGACCTCCCGTCGGATCTATTGGGCCTCGTGCTCCAGCGCGTGCCGTCCCACGCCGACCGCGTGCGCCTGCGCGCCGTCTGCCGCCCGTGGCGCGCCGGCGCGCGCCTGCAGGCTCCTCTGCCAGCGCTGCTCCCTTGGGTCGCTCTCCCAGACGGTTCCTTCCTCAGCCTCCCCGATGGCGAGGTTCACCGCCGCGTCCTCCTCCCGGACGACGACGTCGCTCACCGTCTCTCCACTGGCAGCACCCTCTTCCTTGTGCACAGTGACGACGGGTGTTCGCTGATGGACCCTCTCTCCCGGGGGACGACGGCCCCTCGATCCATCGACCTCAACTGCCTCTCCACTCGGCCGGGCGTCCTGCTTGACACCGACAACATCCTTAAGGTGGTGGTGATGTCGGACCACGCTGTCGCCGTCCGGACAGGGCACCAAATGTACTTTCAGAACGTCACGGTGTCTATTCGCCGGCCGCGGTCGACGACCGTGGAATGGCGGTGGATCCCCCGTCTAGACCCCAAAGCCTGTTATGCTCTCGACATGACGCTCTTCCAAGATAAGCTCTATGTCCTCACCGCAACATATGTGGGCGAGAGCCCTTCATGTCTTTATGTCATGGACATCGTGGGCGGCGACAAGCATGTCAACGTACAATGCGTAATCAGCATGTCCAACGAGAACATGGACCAATTTTACGCTGGCACCATTCGCTACTACCTGGTCGCGTCCGGCGATCGGTTGTTGATGGTGAAACAAAAGAGGGAGATGCTTATCTGGACCAAGTCACTCGTCTTCCCGGATCGCTTCGAGGTCCTTGAGGCAGTGGACCTGAGCAGCGGCCATGGACGGTGGAGAGAGATGAATACACTGATGGGACGTGCTCTCTTCCTCAGCGAAGGCTGCTCCGAGTCGCTTCCCGTTACCGCCGACCAAGACTTTGGGCCTCGAGAAGACTGTATCTACTTTCTGAGCGAAAGTAAGTTACATAACAGACATGATGCAAAGATGAGTGCCCTTTACTGCGGCATGTACGACATGACAAAAGGGACAGTGTCGCCCTTGCCCATGGAGACAGTAGTGGAATCACATGATGGTCCATTGAGGGCTACTTGGTTCTTCCCAGCTGATACTTGAGTTAAAATAAGATGCATGGGTACAAATTCATGCTGACGCAGGGAGGAGGATATTGTCGGAAGAGAGGGCATGGAAGCAGGCGGGCTTGCTCAAAGGTGATTTTGAGAGCTTCTTTCAGGAACTTTTGGTATGCGTCAGACGCGAGGAGTAAGCTAGAGTCGTTGTTGTATTGCTGGACTTGGGTGTGTCGTTGTAACAAACCTATGTGGAGAGGCTTTCCACCCCTTTCTCTTTATTTAATAGTATATTATACGCATGCTTATGTGTGTTCGAGAAAAAATTCATGTTGATGCGAGTGTAGATTTTTTTGCACCCCTATATCAGTGTACTCTCTCTATATACCATTCAATTTGCGTCAAGATTCGTGCTATCCTTACATAGAAATTTATCTTTTTTGTTTCTTTCAAACAAGAAAATATTTGACCTTGAAACTTTGCAGATCTACTACACACAAGTGTCACTCATTGTATGAAATGTTTCCTTTTTTGATGAAACATATTTTTTTAAATTTTTTTGAATCAATTGTATCATTTTAAAAAAATTATGTTGCGCCAAAAGATCCAAAAAGAGTACTGCACATGGTAGTACTTGTGTGATGTTGATCTGGACAGTTTCGAGTTCAAATATTTTTTTATTTGAAAGAAACAAAAAAAGAGAAGTTTTCTTGCATGAACATCAATGCAAGAATGCACGGTGAGGATTGATGGTAGACTGGTATGGCCGTATGGGGGTAGAAATAGAACTTTCCAATGAAAGGTGCTCAGTGATGTGCCCATCAAGATAAATCGATTTTTGTGTAAGCACCGTGCTTCTTTCTATACTAGAGGTGCTTAGATAAGTATACATGCCTCCTCCTCAAGAAAAGTCTTCTTCCCCCTCCCATCGGCGTCGCCGCGGATCCGCCCGCCTCCAATGGCCTTTGGCATGTGGAGGTGCGGAGGATGTTAGACCCCGTTCTCGTTTTTGCTAGGTTGAACGTCTTGGTTGGGGCTCTGTGGCGGCGGCGACGTCCCTCGGTCGCAATAATGTCTCCAACATCCTATCCCCGTCCTGATAGTGTGAATAGCGTTGTCGGAGTATGTGTGGAGGTGTATCTCCGTTGGATCTCATGGGATGCGGTCGGTGCTGGTCTTTGGTGGATCTATTTGGATCCAGTTTTTGTTCGTCTTCGTTCGTCTGGTTCCAGTTTTGATCTTTCCGATCTACAATTCTCTTCATCGGCGATGGTTACTGCTCTGGTGCGCTGGTCCTTTGGGGCCTTAGCACGACGACTTCCCGACCGTCTACTACAAGGTTTGCCCGGCTCCGGTGATGGAGGGGCAATGACGGCGGCGTGCCTTCGGCTCGCACTAGTGCTTGTAGTCGTTGTTAGGTGGTCCATAGACCTGGTTGTAATTTTTATTACCTCTTGTGTTCTTTGTGCTGCCATGATTGATGAATATATTGGAAATTTCTCTCGCAAAAAAAAGAGATAAGCATACGTGCTATACGAATAGCACCGGCACTTAATAAATGGATGGTTTATTTCACAAGCACCCCTCCAAGCATCTTGCATTTTATTTGAC
>NC_057802.1:40153603-40380216 GCF_018294505.1 Triticum aestivum
CACATAATGTTGGGAGTTGTATGTAAGTCGATTGCATTTAGTTTTTATGTAAGTCGATTTTGATTGTGCGGTTGACTTGTGATCGAACGGTCCAATAGATCTTCAGTACAACCACACAAAATGTGTGTTCAGTCGCTATTTTCTCATAGGCAGATCACCTTTTCATTCAACTAAGAAGCTCACCAAACAGGGCTGGGTTGGGTGAGTCTCAAACAAAACTATACGGCCATTAGCCCGCTACCAGTATAACACAAAAAGAAAAAAGATAAAAACACGAAGGAAGTGCACCTGATCAAATCACTTGGACGCAATCCAACACACCCTCCCCTAACCATCAGTTGACACCACTGCAACGGAAGAGATCCATGGCGTACACCGATGATGTTGAAGAAAACTGAAATCAGAAGAAGAAAAGCAGGAAATGATTCGACAGAACATGATCCAACAAGAATTGACATGGGAACTCACCAAGGTATGAGAAATCTGAGGTTCCAACTTGAATCCTTCTTCAATCTTCTTAACTGTGCACATGATGAGATGTACTCGCAACCTTGTTGAAACATCTGAATTTGAAAGAAACAATCTAAGTAAGAACTTGACAAAACAGTAGAACAAATTATGGAAAAAAAATAGAAGAACTAGAGAAAGACAACTTGCACTCGTCAAAAGTTTATCAAACTAATATCACAACTTGCAGTCATCATAACAGAACTTGCATTCTCCATAGCAGAACTTGCATCCCTATAAATTGTGCAATTACAACCAAAAGTCCAAAACAGACAGTAGAACTTGCATTCTTTATCAAACTATGCACATACAGTCAAAATTGTTAGTAGAACTACTAAAATTTGTTAATGAAACAACAACTAAAATCAAATTATAAATACATAAGTTTTTCTATTGTAGACTAATTTGAGGCTTTCTATTACCCTAAAGAAGACAAAACCAAATTACAAAAATTCTTCTATAGTAGAAAAAATTTGGGGCTGCCTTCTACCCTGAAAAATATAAATTCAAATTACAGAAGTTCTTCATAGTAGAAAGAATTTATAGCCAATAAATAACTACTTACCTCACTAAGTGGTGGCATGCCAAAAAAAACACATCGATGATATGTCGACCCCACGCCATGAATATGGTGCATGTTACATGCCGCCAGTGGTTTTAAATAGCGGATAGCGGGCTGGTAGCGGATTGGGTCCGCGTAGCGGAATGCGGATAGCGGACGCTATTGTGGATGCTATGTCCGCGTAGCGGATTTGTAAAAACACTCGATTATTGTGTATATTTCTATATCATTGACAAAAAGTAGTGACATTTAATTTGAGCAATAGCGGATGCTATTACGCTAGCGCTAATGCGGACGCAATAGCGGATGCTATCTTTGCTGTTTGAACATAGTACACAAGTGATGTCAGATGATACGGGCACACCACTAATATGATTTTCATAAATAATTAAAAATGCCATACTGTTTTTATTTCCACTGCCATGGCAACACAAATCAAAATGCTAATGCTCTTCTATTTTGAGTTGAACGCTAGTACTTAGCATTTCTAGCATGCATATAACATGTTCTAAACATGTTCAACACTTAACGACCTTTAAGATGTTTAACATATATAAGATCACATTTCATAGTTTGAACTCGATAGTATAGAGGAAGATGCCCGACCCTTCATCTCCAAAGTGGAGCATGGCTATAATCTTGTCTCCAATTTCAATCTTTTAGATGTCAAAAAGGTCCTTCCACCCATCGACGACACGTCCATCTAACGATGTAATTGAGTAGCTGGACGAGATATCAATCTTGCTAAATACTCATCTCACCATTATGAAGATCCTACACTTCTATAGGCACCACAGGTCTTGGAAATTTCTGTTGAAGAACACAACTGGTTTAGTTAGATCTGGCAAATTAATCAATGTTATGTTGACAAGTGCAATAGTCAATTAAATACAATAAATGACTTATCCGAAGGAAATATGCCCTAGAGGCAATAATAAAGTTGTTATTTATATTTCCTTATATCATGATAAATGTTTATTATTCATGCTAGAATTGTATTAACCGGAAACTTAGTACATGTGTGAATACATAGACAAACAGAGTGTCACTAGTATGCCTCTACTTGACTAGCTCGTTGAATCAAAGATGGTTAAGTTTCCTAGCCATAGACATGAGTTGTCATTTGATTAACGGGATCACATCATTAGAGAATGATGTGATTGACTTGGCCCATTCCGTTAGCTTAGCACTTGATCGTTTAGTATGTTGCTATTGCTTTCTTCATGACTTATACATGTTCCTATGACTATGAGATTATGCAACTCCCGAATACCGGAGGAACACTTAGTGTGCTACCAAACATCACAACGTAACTGGGTGATTATAAAGGTGCTCTACAGGTGTCTCCGATGGTACTTGTTGAGTTGGCATAGATCGAGATTAGGATTTGTCACTCCGATTGTCGGAGAGGTATCTCTGGGCCCTCTCGATAATGCACATCACTATAAGCCTTGCAAGCAATGTGACTAATGAGTTAGTTGCAGGATGATGCATTACGGAACGAGTAAAGAGACTTGCCGGTAACGAGATTGAACTAGGTATTGAGATACCGACAATCGAATCTCGGGCAAGTAACATACCGATGACAAAGGGAACAACGTCTGTTGTTATGCGGTTTGACCGATAAAGATCTTCGTAGAATATGTAGGAACCAATATGAGCATCCAAGTTCCGCTATTGGTTATTGACCGGAGATGAGTCTCGGTCATGTCTACATAGTTCTCGAACCCGTAGGGTCCGCATGCTTAACGTTCGGTGACAATCGGTATTATGAGTTTATGTGTTTTGATGTACCGAAGGTAGCTCGGAGTCCCGGATATGATCACGGACATGACGAGGAGTCTCGAAATGGTCGAGACATAAAGATCGATATATTGGATGACTATGTTTGGACATCGGAAAGGTTTCGAGAGAGTTCGGGGATATACCGGAGTACCGGGGGGTTACCGGAACCCCCCGGGGAGTATATGGGCCCTAATGGGCTTTAGTGGAGAGAGAGAGGGGCAGCCAGGGCAGGCCGCGCGCCCCCTCCCCCTCTGGTCCGAATTGGACTAGGAAGGGGGGGGGGCGCCCCCCCCGTTCCCTCCTCCCTCTCTCCCCCTTCCTTCTCTCCTAGTCCAACTAGGGAGGGGGGGGGGGAATCCTACTCCCGGTGGGAGTAGGACTCCTCCAAGGTGCGTGATGTCTACTACGCAACCTTCTTCTTCTAGACGTTGTTGGGCCTCCAAGTGCCGAGATTTGTAGGACAGTAGCAAATTTCCCTCAAGTGGATGACCTAAGGTTTATCAATCCGTGGGAGGCGTAGGATGAAGATGGTCTCTCTCAAGCAACCCTGCAACCAAATAACAAAGAGTCTCTTGTGTCCCCAACACACCCAATACAATGGTAAATTGTATAGGTGCACTAGTTCGGTGAAGAGATGGTGATACAAGTGCAATATGGATGGTAGATATAGGTTTTTGTAATCTGAAAATATAAAAACAGCAAGGTAACTAATGATAAAAGTGAGCACAAATGATATTGCAATGCGTTGAAACAAGGCCTAGGGTTCATACTTTCACTAGTGCAAGTTCTCTCAACAATAATAACATAGTTGGATCATATAACAATCCCTCAACATGCAACAAAGAGTCACTCCAAAGTCACTAATAGCGGAGAACAAACGAAGATATTATTGTAGGGTACGAAACCACCTCAAAGTTATTCTTTCTGATCAATCTATTCAAGAGTCCGTAGTAAAATAACACGAAGCTATTCTTTCCGTTCGATCTATCATAGAGTTCGTACTAGAATAACACCTTAAGACACAAATCAACCAAAACCCTAATGTCACCTAGATACTCCAATGTCACCTCAAGTATCCGTGGGTATGGTTATATGATATGCATCACACAATCTCAGATTCATCTATTCAACCAACACAAAGAACTTCAAAGAGTGCCCCAAAGTTTCTACCGGTGAGTCAAGACGAAAACGTGTGCCAACCCCTATGCATAAGTTCACAATGTTACGGAACCCGCAAGTTGATCAGCAAAACATACATCAAGTAGATCACGTGAATATCCCATTGTCACCACAGATAAGCACATGCAAGACATACATCAAGTGTACTCAAATCCTTAAAGACTCAATCCGATAAGATAACTTCAAAGGGAAAACTCAATCCATTACAAGAGAGTAGAGGGGGGAGAAACATCATAAGATCCAACTATAATAGCAAAGCTCGCGATACATCAAGATCGTTCCAAATCAAGAACACGAGAGAGAGAGAGAGAGAGATAGATCAAACACATAGCTACTGGTACATACCCTCAGCCCCGAGGGTGAACTACTCCCTCCTCGTCATGGAGAGCGCCGGGATGATGAAGATGGCCACCGGTGAGGGATCCCCCCTCCGGCAGGGTGCCGGAACGGGTCTAGATTGGTTTTCGGTGGCTACAGAAGCTTGCGGCGGCGGAACTCCCGATCTAGGTTATGTTCTAGGGGTTTCTGTATATATTAGAGGTTTTGGCGTCGGGAACAAGTTAGGGAGGTCTTCGAGGCGGTCACGAGGTAGGGGGGCGCGCCCTGGGGGTAGGGCGCACCCCCACCCTCGTGGGTGCCTCGGGACTCTTCTGGTCCATCTCCGATGCTCCGTGGGGGTCTCCGAGGCGGCCACGAGGTAGGGGGCGCGCCCTGGGGGTAGGGCGCGCCCCCACCCTCGTGGGTGCCTCGGGACTCTTCTGGTCCATCTCCAATGCTCCGTGGGCTTCTTCTGGTCCAAAAATAATCTCCGTCAAATTTCAGGTCAATTGGACTCCGTTTGGTTTTCCTTTTGTGCAATACTCAAAAACAAGGAAAAAACTGAAACTGGCACTGGGCTCTAGGTTAATAGGTTAGTCCCCAAAATCATATAAAATAGCATATAAATGCATATAAAACATCCTAGAAGGATAATATAATAGCATGGAACAATCAATAATTATAGATACGTTGGAGACGTATCAGCATCCCCAAGCTTAATTCCTGCTCGTCCTCGAGTAGGTAAATGATAAAAATATAATTTTTGATGTGGAATGCTACCTAACATATTTATCAGTGTAATCTTCTTTATTGTGGCAAGAATATTCAGATCCATAAGATTCAAAACAAAAGTTTAATATTGACATGAAAACAATAATACTTCAAGCATACTAACAAAGTAATCATGTCTTCTCAAAATAACATGGCCAAAGCAAGCTATCCCTACAAAATCATATAGTCTGGCTATGCTCTATCTTCATCACACAAAATATTTAAATCATGCACAACCCCGATGACAAGCCAAGCAATTGTTTCATACTTTTGATTTTCTCAAACTTTTTCAATCTTCACACAATACATGAGCATGAGCCATGGACATAGCACTATAGGTGGAATAGAATGGTGGTTGTGGAGAAGACAAAAAGGAGAAGATAGTCTCACATCAACTAGGCGTATCAACGGGCTATGGAGATGCCCATCCATAGATATCAATGTGAGTGAGTAGGGATTGCCATGCAACGGATGCACTAGAGCTATAAGTATATGAAAGCTCAACAAAAGAAACTAAGTGGGTGTGCATCCAACTCGCTTACTCATGAAGACCTAGGGCATTTTGAGGAAGCCCATCATTGGAATATGCAAGCCAAGTTCTATAATGTAAAATTCCCACTAGTATATGAAAGTGACAACATAGGAGACTCTCTATCATGAAGATCACGGTGCTACTTTGAAGCACAAGTGTGGTAAACGGATAGTAACATTGTCCCTTCTCTCTTTTTCTCTCTTCTTTTGTTTTTTGTTTTTTGATTTTTTGGGCCTTCTCTTTTTTTTCTCCTTTTTTTGCCTCTTTTTTTTCGTCCGGAGTCTCATCCCGACTTGTGGGGGAATCATAGTCTCCATCATCCTTTCGTCACTGGGACAATGCTCTAATAATGATGATCATCACACTTTTATTTACTTACAACTCAAGAATTACAACTCAATACTTAGAACAAAATATGACTCTATGTGAATGCCTCCGGCGGTGTACCGGGATGTGCAATGAATCAAGAGTGACATGTATGAAAATCATGAATGGTGGCTTTGCCACAAATACGATGTCAACTACATGATCATGCAAAGAAATATGACAATGATGGAGCGTGTCATAATAAACGGAATGGTGGAAAGTTGCATGGCAATATATCTTGGAATGGCTACGGAAATGCCATAATAGGTAGGTATGGTGGCTGTTTTGAGGAAGGTAAATGGTGGGTTTATGGTACCGGCGAAAGTTGCGCGATACTAGAGAGGCTAGCAATGGTGGAAGGGTGAGAGTGCGTATAATCCATGGACTCAACATTAGTCATAAAGAACTCACATACTTAATGCAAAAATCTATTAGTTATTGAAACAAAGTACTACATTCATGCTCCTAGGGGGATAGATTGGTAGGAAAAGACCATCGCTCGTCCCCGACCGCCACTCATAAGGAATACAATCAATAAATAAATCATGCTCCGACTTCATCACATAACGGTTCACCATACGTGCATGCTACAAGAATCACAAACTTTAACACAAGTATTTCTCAAATTCACAACTACTCTACTAGCATGACTCTAATATCACCATCTTCATATCTCAAAACAATCATAAGGAATCAAACTTCTCATAGTATTCAATGCACTTATATGAAAGTTTTTATTATATCCCTCTTGGATGCCCATCATATTAGGACTAAATTCATAACCAAAGAAAATTGCCATGCTGTTCTAAAGACTCTCAAAATAATATAAGTGAAGCATGAGAGTTCATCTATTTCTTCAAAATAAAACCACCGTCGCGCTCTAAAAAGATATAAGTGAAGCACTAGAGCAAATGACAAACTACTCCAAAAGATATACGTGAAGATCAATGAGTAGTTGAATAATTATGTAACTATGTGAAGACTCTCTAAAATTTAAGAATTTCAGATCTTGGTATTTTATTCAAACAGCAAGCAAAACTAAATAAAATAAAATGACGCTCCAAGCAAAACACATATCATGTGGTGAATAAAAATATAGCTCCAAGTAAAGTTACCGATGAACGAAGACGAGAGAGGGGATGCCTTCCAGGGCATCCCCAAGCTTAGGCTCTTGGTTGTCCTTGAATATTACCTTGGGGTGCCTTGGGAATCCCCAAGCTTAGGCTCTTGCCACTCCTTATTCCATAGTCCATCGAATCTTTACCCAAAACTTGAAAACTTCACAACACAAAACTCAACAGAAAACTCGTAAGCTCCGTTAGTATAAGAAAATAAAACCACCACTTAGGTACTGCTGTGAACTCATTATAAATTCATATGGGTGTAATATATACTGTATTCCAACTTATATATGGTTCATACCCTCCGATACTACTCATAGATTCATCAAAATAAGCAAACAACACAATGAAAACAGAATCTGTCAAAAACAGAACACTCTGTAGCAATCTTTATCAAAGTATACTTATGGAACTCCAAAAATTCTGAAATAAATTGGTGGACCTGAGGAATTTGTCTATTAATCATCTGCAAAAAGAATCAACCTAAAATCACTCTCCAGTAAAACATGGCAGCTAATCTCGTGAGCGCAAAAGTTTCTGTTTTTTACAGCAAGATCGCATAGACTTCACCCAAGTCTTCCCAAAGGTTCTACTTGGCACAAACACTAATTAAAACATAAAACCACATATAAACAGAGGCTAGATGAATTACTTATTACTAAACAGGAGCAAAAATCAAATAACAAAAATAAAATTGGGTTGCCTCCCAACAAGCGCTATCGTTTAACGCCCCTAGCTAGGCATGATGATTTCAATGATGCTCACATAAAAGATAAGAATTGAAACATAAAGAGAGCATCATGAAGAATATGACTAGCACATTTAAGTCTAACCCACTTCCTATGCATAGGGATTTTGTGAGCAAACAACTTATGGCAAGAATCAACTAGCATAGGAAAGCAAAACAAGCATAACTTCAAGATTTTCAACACATAGAGAGGAAACTTGATATTATTGCAATTCCTACAAGCATATGTTCCTCCCTCATAATAATTTTCAGTAGCATCATGAATGAATTCAACAATATAACCATCACATAAATCATTATTTTCATGATCCCCAAGCATATAAATTTTATTACTCTCCACATAAGCAAATTTCTTCTCATGAATAGTAGTGGGAGCAAACTGAACAAAATAACTATCATGTGAGGCATAATCCAATTGAAAATTAAAATCATGATGACAAGTTTCATGGTTATCATTAATCTTTATAGCATACATGTCATCACAATAATCATCATAAATAGGAGGCATGCTTTCATCATAATAAATTTGCTCATCAAAACTTGGGGGACAAAAAATATCATCTTCATCAAACATTGCATCCCCAAGCTTGTGGCTTTGCATATCATTAGCATCATGGATATTGAAAGAATTCATACTAACAACATTGCAATCATGCGCATCATACAAAGATTTAGTACCAAACATTTTATAGTACCAATCATTGCAACATGGATATTGAAACAATTTTGCTTTCCATCATTTTCACGAAAGATATTAAAAAGATGAAGCATATGAGGCACTCTCAATTCCATTTTTGTAGTTTTCTTTTATAAATTAAACTAGTGATAAAACAAGAAAATAAAAGATTCGATTGCAAGATCTAAAGATATACCTTCAAGCACTCACCTCCCTGGCAACGACGCTAGTAAAGAGCTTGATGTCTACTACTCAACCTTCTTCTTGTAGACGTTGTTGGGCCTCCAAGTGCAGAGGTTTGTAGGATAGTAGCAAATTTCCCTCAAGTGGATGACCTAAGGTTTATCAATCCGTGGGAGGCGTAGGATGAAGATGGTCTCTCTCAAGCAACCCTGCAACCAAATAACAAAGAGTCTCTTGTGTCCCCAACACACCCAATACAATGGTAAATTGTATAGGTGCACTAGTTCGGCGAAGAGATGGTGATACAAGTGCAATATGGATGGTAGATATAGGTTTTTGTAATCTGAAAATATAAAAACAGCAAGGTAACTAATGATAAAAGTGAGCACAAACGATATTGCAATGCGTTGAAACAAGGCCTAGGGTTCATACTTTCACTAGTGCAAGTTCTCTCAACAATAATAACGTAGTTGGATCATATAACAATCCCTCAACATGCAACAAAGAGTCACTCCAAAGTCACTAATAGCGGAGAACAAACGAAGATATTATTGTAGGGTACGAAACCACCGCAAAGTTATTCTTTCTGATCAATCTATTCAAGAGTCCGTAGTAAAATAACACGAAGCTATTCTTTCCGTTCGATCTATCATAGAGTTCGTACTAGAATAACACCTTAAGACACAAATCAACCAAAACCCTAATGTCACCTAGATACTCCAATGTCACCTCAAGTATCCATGGGTAGGATTATATGATATGCATCACACAATCTCAGATTCATCTATTCAACCAACACAAAGAACTTCAAAGAGTGCCCCAAAGTTTCTACCGGAGAGTCAAGACGAAAACGTGTGCCAACCCCTATGCATAAGTTCACAATGTTACGGAACCCACAAGTTGATGACCAAAACATACATCAACTAGATCACGTGAATATCCCATTGTCACCATAGATAAGCACATGCAAGACATACATCAAGTGTACTCAAATCCTTAAAGACTCAATCTGATAAGATAACTTCAAAGGGAAAACTCAATCCATTACAAGAGAGTAGAGGGGGGAGAAACATCATAAGATCCAACTATAATAGCAAAGCTCGCGATACATCAAGATCGTGCCAAATCAAGAACACGAGAGAGAGAGATCAAACACATAGCTACTGGTACATACCCTCAGCCCCGAGGGTGAACTACTCCCTCCTCGTCATGGAGAGCGCTGGGATGATGAAGATGGCCACTGGTGAGGGATCCCCCCCTCCGGCAGGGTGCCGGAACGGGTCTAGATTGGTTTTCGGTGGCTACAGAGGCTTGCGGCGGCGGAACTCCCGATCTAGGTTATGTTCTGGGGGTTTCTGTATATATAAGAGGTTTTGGCGTCGAGAAAAAGTCAGGGGGGGGTCTCCGAGGCGGCCACGAGGTAGGGGGGCGCGCCCAGGGGGTAGGGTGCGCCCCCACCCTCGTGGGTGCTTCATGACTCTTCTGGTCCATCTCCGATGCTCTGTGGGCTTCTTCTGGTCCAAAAATAATCTCCGTCAAATTTAGGTCAATTGGACTCCGTTTGGTTTTCCTTTTCTGCAATACTCAAAAACAAGGAAAAAGCAGAAACTGGCACTGGGCTCAAGGTTAATAGGTTAGTCCCAAAAATCATATAAAATAGCATATAAATGCATATAGAACTTCCTAGATGGATAATATAATAGCATGGAACAATAAAAAATTATAGATACGTTGGAGATGTATCAGCGCGCCATAGAGGGCCGGCCCTCCCCCCTCCACTCCTTTATATACGGGGGAGGGGGCACCCCATAGACACAAGTTGATCATTGATCTCTTAGCCGTGTGCGGTGCCCCCTCCACCATAATCCACCTCGGTCATATCGTTGCAGTGCTTAGTCGAAGCCCTGCGCCAGTAGCTTCATCATCACCGTCATCACGCCGTCGTGCTGATGAAGCTCTCCCTCGACACTCAGCTAGATCGAGAGTTCGTGGGACGTCACCGAGCCGAACGCGTGCAGATCGCGGAGGTGCCGTACTTTCGGTACTAGGATCGGTCGGATCATGAAGACGTACGACTACATCAACCGCGTTGTCATAACGCTTCCGCTTACGGTCTACGAGGGTACGTGGACTACACTCTCCCCTCTCGTTGCTATGCATCACCATGATCTTGCGTGTGTGTAGGAATTTTCTTGAAATTACTGCGTTCCCCAAAAGTGGCATCCGAGCCAGGTTTATGCGTAGATGTCATATGCACGAGTAGAACACAAGTGAGTTGTGGGCGATAGTAGTCATACTGCTTACCAGCATGTCATGCTTTGATTCGGCGGTATTGTTGGATGAAGCGGCCTGGACCGATATTACGCGTATGCTTACGCGAGACTGGTTCTACCGATGTGCTTCGCACACAGGTGGCTGGCGAGTGTCAGTTTCTCCAACTTTAGTTGAATCGAGTGTGGCTACGCCCGGTCCTTGTTGAAGGTTAAAACAACACATGCTTGACGAAAAATCGTTGTGCTTTTGATGCGTAGGTAAGAACGGTTCTTGCTCAGCCCGTAGCAGCCACGTAAAACTTGCAACAACAAAGTAGAGGACGTCTAACTTGTTTTTGCAGGGCATGTTGTGATGTGATATGGTCAAGACATGATGCTAAATTTTATTGTATGAGATGATTATGTTTTGTAACAAAGTTACTGGCAACTGGCAGGAGCCATATGGTTGTTGCTTTATTGTATGAAATGCAATCGCCATGTAATTGCTTTACTTTATCACTAAGCGGTAGCGATATTCGTAGAAGCAATAGTTGGTGAGACGACAACGATGCTACGATGGAGATCAAGGTGTCGCGCCGGTGACGATGGTGATCATGACGGTGCTTTGAAGATGGAGATCAAAGGCACAAGATGATGATGGCCATATCATATCACTTATAGTGATTGCATGTGATGTTTATCCTTTATGCATCTTATTTTGCTTAGTTCGGCGGTAGCATTATAAGATGATCTCTCACTAAATTTCAAGGTACAAGTGTTCTCCCTGAGTATGCACCGTTGCGAAAGTTCATCGTGCTGAGACACCACGTGATGATCGGGTGTGATAAGCTCTATGTTCACATACAACGGGTGCAAGCTAGTTTTGCACACGCAGAATTCTCGGGTTAAACTTGACGAGCCTAGCATATGCAGATATGGCCTTGGAACACTGAGACCGAAAGGTCAAGCGTGAATCATATAGTAGATATGATCAACATAGTGATGTTCACCATTGAAAACTACTCCATCTCACGTGATGATCGGACACGGGTTAGTTGATATGGATCACGTGATCACTTAGATGATTAGAGGGATGTCTATCTAAGTGGGAGTTCTTAAGTAATTTGATTAATTGAACTTTAATTTATCATGAACTTAGTACCTGATAGTATTTTGCATGTCTATGTTATTGTAGATAGATGGCCCGTGTTGTTGTTCCGTTGAATTTTAATGTGTTCCTAGAGAAAGCTAAGTTGAAAGATGATGGTAGCAACTACACGGACTGGGTCCGTAACTTGAAGATTATCCTCATTGCTGCACAGAAGAATTACGTCCTGGAAGCACCGCTAGGTGCCAGGCCTGTTGCAGATGCTGCTGATGACGTTAAGAACGTCTGGCAGAGCAAAGCTGATGACTACTCGATAGTTCAGTGTGCCATGCTTTACGGCTTAGAACCGGGACTTCAACGACGTTTTGAACGTCATGGAGCATATGAGATGTTCCAGGAGTTGAAGTTAATATTTCAAGCAAATGCCCGGATTGAGAGATATGAAGTCTCCAATAAGTTCTACAGCAGCAAGATGGAGGAGAATAGTTCTGTCAGTGAACATATACTCAAAATGTCTGGGTATAACAATCACTTGATTTAACTGGGAGTTAATCTTTCTGATGATAGTGTCATTGATAGAATTCTTCAATCACTGCCACCAAGCTACAAGAGCTTCGTGATGAACTATAATATGCAAGGGATGTATAAGACAATTCCCGAGCTCTTCGGAATGTTAAAGGCTGCGGAGGTAGAAATCAAGAAGGAGCATCAAGTGTTGATGGTCAACAAGACCACCAGTTTCAAGAAAAAGGGTAAAGGGAAGAAGGGGAACTTCAAGAAGAACAGCAAGCAAGTTGCTGCTCAAGTGAAGAAGCCCAGGTCTGGACCTAAGCCTGAGACTGAGTGCTTCAACTGCAAAGGGACTGGTAACTGGAAGCGGAACTGCCCCAAGTATTTGGCGGATAAGAAGGATGGTAAGGTGAACAAAGGTATATGTGATATACATGTTATTGATGTGTACCTTACTAATGCTCGCAGTAGTACCTGGGTATTTGATACTGTTTTTGTTGCTAATATTTGCAACTCAAAATAGGGACTAAGGATTAAGCGAAGATTGGCTAAGGACGAGGTGATGATGCGCATGGGAAATCGTTCCAAAGTCGATGTGATCGCAGTCGGCACGCTACCTCTACATCTACTGATACGTCTCCAACGTATCTATAATTTTTTATTGTTCCATGCTATTATATTATCAATCTTGGATGTTTTATATGCATTTATATGCTATTTTATATGATTTTTGGGACTAACCTATTAACCTAGAGCCGAGTGCCAGTTTCTGTTTTTCCTTGTTTTTGAGTATCGCAGAAAAGGAAAACCAAACGGAGTCCAATTGAACTGAAAATTGACGGAGATTATTTTTGGACCAGAAGAAGCCCACGGAGCATCGAAGATGGACCAGAAGAGTTCCGAGGCACCCACGAGGGTGGGGGGCACGCCCTACACCCTGGGCGTGCCCCCCTACCTCGTGGCCGCCTCGGAGACCCCTCTGACTTGTTCCCAACGCCAAAACCTCTTATATATACAGAAACCCCCAGAACATAACCTAGATCGGGAGTTCCGCCACCGCAAGCCTCTATGCCCACCAAAAACAATTCGGGACCCTGTTCCGGCACCCTGCCGGAGGGGGGATCCCTCACCGGTGGCCATCTTCATCATCCCGGCGCTCTCCATGACGAGGAGGGAGCAGTTCACCCTCGGGGCTGAGGGTATGTACCAGTAGCTATGTGTTTGATCTCTCTCTCGTGTTCTTGATTTGGCACGATCTTGATGTACCGCGAGCTTTGCTATTATAGTTGGATCTTATGATGTTTCTCCCCCTCTACTCTCTTGTAATGGATTGAGTTTTCCCTTTGAAGTTATCTTATCGGATTGAGTCTTTAAGGATTTGAGTACAGTTGATGTATGTCTTGCGTGGGATACCTGTGGTGACAATGGGGTATTCTATCGATTCACTTGATGTATGTTTTGGTGATCAACTTGCGGGTTCCGTGACCTTGGGAATCTATGCATAGGGGTTAGCACACGTTTTCGTCTTGACTCTCCGGTAGAAACTTTGGGGCACTCTTTGAAGTTCTTTGTGTTGGTTGAATAGATGAATATGAGATTGTGTGATGCATATCGTATAATCATACCCACGGATACTTGAGGTGACATTGGAGTATCTAGGTGACATTAGGGTTTTGATTGATTTGTGTCTTAAGGTGTTATTCTAGTACGAACTCTATGATAGATCGAATGGAAAGAATAGCTTCGTGTTACTTTACTACGGACTCTTGAATAGATCGATCAGAAAGGATAACTTTGAGGTGGTTTCGTACCCTACAATAATCTCTTCGTTTGTTCTCCGCTGTTGGTGACTTTGTAGTGACTCTTTGTTGCATGTTGAGGGATTGTTATATGATCCAATTTTGTTATTATTGTTGAGAGAACTTGCACTAGTAAAAGTATGAACCCTAGGCCTTGTTTCAACGCATTGCAATATCATTTGTGCTCACTTTTATCATTAGTTACCTTGCTGTTTTTATATTTTCAGATTACAAAAACCTATATCTACCATCCATATTGTACTTGTATCACCATCTCTTCGCTGAACTAGTGTACCTATACAATTTACCATTGTATTGGGTGTGTTGGGGACACAAAAGACTCTTTGTTATTGGGTGTTATTTACCTACAAACCATGAGGAAGCGATGATGAGCCCTGATTCCGCGAAATGGCTTGAGGCCATGAAATCTGAGATGGGATCCATGTATGAGAACAAAGTGTGGACTTTAGTTAACTTGCCCGATGATCGGCAATCCATAGAGAATAAATGGATCTTCAAGAAGAAGACTGACGCTGACGGTAATGTTACTATCTACAAAGCTCGACTTGTTGCAAAAGGTTTTCGACAAGTTCAAGGAGTTGACTATGATGAGACTTTCTCACCCGTAGCGATGCTTAAGTCCGTCCGAATCATGTTAGCAATTGCTGCATTTTATGATTATGAAATTTGGCAAATGGATGTAAAGACTGCATTCCTGAATGGATTTCTGGAAGAAGAGTTGTATATGATGCAACCTAAAGGTTTTATCAATCCAAAGGATGCTAACAAAGTGTGCAAGCTCCAGCGAAACATTTATGGACTGGTGCAAGCATGTCGGAGTTGGAATAAATGTTTTGATAGTGTGATCAAAGCATATGGTTTTATACAGACTTTTGGAGAAGCCTGTATTTAGAAGAAAATGAGTGGGAGATCTGTAGCATTTCTAATATTATATGTGGATGACATATTGTTGATTGGAAATGATATAGAATTTCTGGATAGCATAAAAGGATAGTCGAACAGGAGTTTTTCAATGAAAGACCTCGGTGAAGCTGCTTATATATTGGGCATCAAGATCTATAGAGATAGATCAAGACGCTTAATTGGACTTTCGCAAAGCACGTACCTTGATAAAGTTTTGAAGAAGTTCAAAATGGATCAAGCAAAGAAAGGGTTCTTGCCTGTGTTACAAGGTGTGAAGTTGAGTCAGACTCAATGCCCGACCACTTCAAAAGATAGAGAGAAAATGAAGGTCATTCCCTATGGTTTAGCCATAGGCCCTATCATGTATGCAATGCTGTGTACCAGACCTGATGTGTGCCTTGCTATTAGTTTAGCAGGGAGGTACCAAAGTAATCCAGGAGTGGATCACTGGACAGCGGTCAAGAACATCCTGAAATACCTGAAAAGGACTAAGGATATGTTTCTTGTTTATCGAGGTGACAAAGAGCTCGTCGTAAATGGTTACGTTGATGCAAGCTTTGACACTGATCCGGATGACTCTATGTCACAAACTGGATACGTATTTATATTGAACAGTGGAGCTGTCAGTTAGTGCAGTTCTAAGCAAAGCGTCATGGTGGGATCTATGTGTGAAGCGGAGTGCATAGCTGCTTCGGAAGCAGCAAATGAAGGAGTCTGGATGAAGGAGTTCATATCCGATCTAGGTGTCATACCTAGTGCGTCGGGTCCAATGAAAATCTTTTGTGACAATACTAGTGCAATTGCCTTGGCAAAGGAATCCAGATTTCACAAGAGAACCAAGCACATCAAGAGACGCTTCAATCCGCGATCAAGTCAAGGAGGGAGACATAGAGATTTGCAAGATACATACGGATCTGAATGTTGCCGACCCATTGACTAAGCCTCTCTCAGGAGCAAAACATGATCAGCACCAAGACTCCATGGGTGATAGAATCATTACTGTGTAATCTAGATTATTGACTCTAGTGCAAGTGGGAGACTGAAGGAAATATGCCCTAGAGGCAATAATAAAGTTGTTATTTATATTTACTTATATCATGATAAATGTTTATGATTCACGCTAGAATTGTATTAACCGGAAACTTAGTACATGTGTGAATACATAGACAAACAGAGTGTCACTAGTATGCCTCTACTTGACTAGCTCGTTGAATCAAACATGGTTAAGTTTCCTAGCCATAGACATGAGTTGTCATTTGATTAACGGGATCACATCATTAGAGAATGATGTGATTGACTTGACCCATTCCGTTAGCTTAGCACTTGATCATTTAGTATGTTGCTATTGCTTTCTTCATGACTTATACATGTTCCTATGACTATGAGATTATGCAACTCCCGAATACCGGAGGAACACTTAGTGTGCTACCAAACGTGACAACGTAACTGGGTGATTATAAAGGTGCTCTACAGGTGTCTCCGATGGTACTTGTTGAGTTGGCATAGATCGAGATTAGGATTTGTCATACGTCTTCGTCGTATCTATAATTTTTGATTGTTCCATGCCAATATTATACAACTTTCTTATACTTTTTGGCAACTTTTTATACTATTTTTGGGACTAACATATTAATCCAGTGCCCAGTGCCAGTTCCTGTTTGTTGCATGTTTTATGTTTCGCAGAAAACCCATATCAAATGGAACCCAAACGGGATAAAAACGGACGGAGAATATTTATGGAATATTTGGAAAATATGGGAAAAATAATCCACGCAAGACGGTGCCCGAGGGGGGCACGAGGCAGGGGGGCGCGCCCCACCCCCCTGTGCGCGCCTCTGACCCTCGTGGGCCCCCCATAAGGCGGTTGCTGCTCTTCTTTGGCCGCAAGAAAGCTAATTTTCAGAGAAAATTCTGGGCGAAGGTTTCAATCCAATCGGAGTTACGGATCTCCATATATATACAAAACGGTGAAAGGGTAGAAGACCAGAACGCAGAAACAGAGAGAGACAGAGAGACAGATCCAATCTCGGAGGGGCTCTCGCCCCTCCCACGCCATGGAGGCCAAGGACCAGAGGGGAAATCCTTCTCCCATCTAGGGAGGAGGTCAAGGAAGAAGAAGAAGAAGAAGGGGCCCCCTCTCCCCCTCTCTTCCGGTGGCGCCGGAACGCTGCCGTGGCCACCATCATCATCACCGCGATCTTCACCAACACCTCCGCCATCTTCACCAACATCTCCATAACCTTCCCCCCTCTATCTACAGCGGTCCACTCTCCCGCAACCCGCTGTACCCTCTACTTGAACATGGTGCTTTATGCTTCATATTATTATCCAATGATGTGTTGCCATCCTATGATGTCTGAGTAGATTTTCGTTGTCCTATCGGTGGTTGATGGATTGCTATGATTGATTTAATTTGCTTGTGGTTATGTTGCTGTCCTTTGGTGCCCATCATATGAGCGCGCGCGTGGATCACACCATAGGGTTAGTTGTATGTTGATAGGACTATGTATTGGAGGGCAAGAGTGACAGAAGCTTCAACCTAGCATAGAAATTGATGCATACGGGATTGAAGGGGGACCAATATATCTTAATGCTATGGTTGGGTTTTACCTTAATGAACGTTAGTAGTTGCGGACGCTTGTTAATAGTTCCAATCATAAGTGCATAGAATTCCAGGTCAGGGATGACATGCTAGCAGTGGCCTCTCCCACATAAAACTTGCTATCGGTCTAGCAAAGTAGTCAATTGCTTAGGGACAATTTCGCAACTCCTACCACCACTTTTCCACACTCGCTATATTTACTTTGTTGTTTCTTTATCTAAACAGCCCCTACTTTTTATTTACGCGCTCTTTATTATCTTGCAAACCTATCCAACAACACCTACAAAGTACTTCTAGTTTCATACTTGTTCTAGGTAAAGCAAACGCTAAGCGTGCGTAGAGTTGTATTGGTGGTCGATAGAACTTGAGGGAATATTTGTTCTACCTTTAGCTCCTCGTTGGGTTTGACACTCTTACTTATCGAAAGAGGCTACAATTGATCCCCTATACTTGTGGGTTATCAATTTGTCACTCCGATTGTCGGAGAGGTATCTCTGGGCCCTCTCGGTAATGCGCATCACTATAAGCCTTGCAAGCAATGTCACTAATGAGTTAGTTGCGGGATGATGCATTACAGAACGAGTAAAGAGACTTGCCGGTAACGAGATTGAACTAGGTATTGAGATATCGATGATCGAATCTCGGGCAAGTAACATACCGATGACAAAGGGAACAACGTATGTTGTTATGCGGTTTGACCGATAAAGATCTTTGTAGAATATGTAGGAACCAATATGAGCATCTAGGTTCTGCTATTGGTTATTGACCGAAGATGAGTCTCGGTCATGTCTACATAGTTCTCGAACCCGTAGGGTCCGCACGCTTAATGTTCGGTGACGATCGGTATTATGAGTTTATGTGTTTTGATGTACCGAAGGTAGTCCAGGGTCCCGGATATGATCACGAACATGAAGAGGAGTCTCAAAATGGTCGAGACATAAAGATCAATATATTGGATGACTATGTTTCGACATCGGAAAGGTTTCGAGAGAGTTCGGGCATATACCGGAGTACCGGGGGGTTACCGGAACCCCCCGGGGAGTATATGGGCCCTAATGGGCTTTAGTAGAGAGAGACAGGGGCAGCCAGGGCAGGCCGCGCGCCCCTCCCCCTCTGATCCGAATTAGACTAGGAAGGGGGGGGGGGCGCCCCCCCTTTCCTTCCTCCCTCTCCCCCCTTCCTTCTCTCCTAGTCCAACTAGGGAGGGGGGGGGGAATCCTACTCCCGGTGGGAGTAGGACTCCTCCAGGGCACGCCATAGAGGGTCAGCCCTCCCCCCTCCTCCACTCCTTTATATACGGGGGAGGGGGCACCCCATAGACACAAGTTGATCATTGATCTCTTAGCTGTGTGCGGTGCCCCCTCCACCATAATCCACCTCGGTCATATCGTTGCAGTGCTTAGGCGAAGCCCCGTGCCGGTAGCTTCATCATCACCGTCATCACGCCGTCGTGCTGACGAAGCTCTCCCTCGACACTCAGCTGGATCGAGAGTTCGTGGGCGCCACCGAGCCGAACGTGTGAAAATCGCGGAGGTGCCGTACTTTCGGTACTAGGATCGGTCAGATCATGAAGACATACGACTACATCAACCGCGTTGTCATAACGCTTCCGCTTACGGTCTACGAGGGTATGTGGACTACACTCTCCCCTCTCGTTGCTATGCATCACCATGATCCTGCGTGTGCGTAGGAATTTTTTAAAATTACTGCGTTCCCCAAAATTGTCAAGGAGATTAAAAATTAAGGACCCTCCAGAAAAATATTAAGACTCAAGGAGATGCATGAATTCTATTATTTAGAAATGAAAATATCTACATAAACACCACCATGCATAAAATAATGAAATCAGTGATGCATGATGATACGTCTCCGTTGTATCTACTTTTTCAAACTCTTTTGCCCTTGTTTTGGACTCTAACTTGCATGATTTGAATAGAACTAACCCGGACTGACGCTGTTTTCAGCAGAATTGCCATGGTTTTATTTTTGTGCAGAATAAAAAGTTCTCGCAATGACCTGAAAATCAACGGAGATTATTTTTGGAATTAATAAAAAATATTAGCGAAAGAATCGACACCAGGGGGCCCACACCCTATCCACAAGGGTGGAGGGCGCGCCCTGCGACCTTGTGGGCCCCCTGGACCTTCACCGACCTCAAATCCAACACCATATTCACTTTCAGGAAGAAAAAAAATCATAGAGAAAGTTTCATCGCATTGGAGCCGCCGCCAAGCCCTGTTCTTCCTCGGGAGGGCAGATCTGGAGTCTGTCCGGGGCTCTGGAGAGGGGAATCCGTCGCCATCGTCATCATCAACCATCCTCCATCACCAATTTCATGATGCTCACCGCCGTGCGTGAGTAATTCCATTGTAGGCTTGCTGGACCGTGATGGGTTGGATGAGATTTACCATGTAATCGAGTTAGTTTTGTTAGGGTTTGATCCCTAGTATCCACTATGTTCTAAGATTGATGTTGCTATGACTTTGCTATGCTTAATGCTTGTCACTAGGGTCCGAGTGCCATGAGTTCAGATCTGAACCCTTTATGTTTTCATGAATATATTTGTGTTCTTGATCCGATATTGCAAGTTATAGTCACCTACTACGTGTTATGATCCGGCAACCCCGGAGTGACAATAGTCGGGACCACTCCCGGTGATGACCGTAGTTTGAGGAGTTCATGTATTCACTAAGTGCTAATGCTTTGATCCGGTACTCTATTAAAAGGAGGCATTAATATCCCTTAGTTTCCAATAGGACCCCGCTACCACGGGAGGGTAGGACAAAATATGTCATGCAAGTTCTTTTCCATAAGCACGTATGACTATATTCGGAATACATGCCTACATTACATTAATGAACTGGAGCTAGTTCTGTGTCACCCTATGTTATAACCGTTGCATGATGGATGCCATACGACATAATTATCCATTGCCTTAATTGCTTTTCACATATTGATCTTAGCTAAGTTAATTTTCCGTTGCCACTATTACAATTGCTACGAAACTACTACTGTCACTTTTGCCACTTTTATCGTTACTTCCATACTACTTTGCTACTAAATACATTGCTGCAGATATTAAGTCTTTCAGGTGTGGTTGAATTGACAACTCAGCTACTAATACTTGAGAATATTCTTTGGCTCCCCTTGTGTCGAATCAATAAATTTAGGTTGAATACTCTACCCTCGAAAACTGTTGCGATCTCCTATACTTGTGGGTTATCAAGACTTTTTTCTGGCACCGTTGCCGGGGAGCATAGATCTATTCTCTGAGTCACATGGGATTTATATTTGTTGATCACTATGAGGAATTTGAATGGTCAAAGAACCAAGATTTTTCCCTCAACTACGAGGGGAGGTAAGGAACTGCCATCTAGCTCTGCAGTTGATTCTCCTTCTGTTTTGAGTAAACTTGCAACACCTACACCTGCTATTGATTCCATTATGTCGCATGTTTTTGATGATGCCACTTCTGTTTTGCATGATACTTATGATGAAACTACTTCTGTGCTTGATAATACTGTGCCACTTGGTGAATTTATTTATGAACAACTTGCTAGGGCTAGAGAGAATGAAATTACTGAAACTGATGATATCATTGAAGATTATGATTATGATTCCCCCCTAGATATGAATTGCCTTTTGTTCCTGAGGGTTATGTTATGGATGAAGAAACTGCTAGAGACTTCTTTGCTTGTAATGATAGGGAAGATCTTAAGAAATTGTTAGCTAAGCTGAAAGAAAAATCCCTGAATGCTAGAATGAAATATGATCCTGCTTTTGCTACTTCACCTATCTTTGTTACTAATAAGTATTATGAATTCTCTATCGATCCCGAGTTAATTACTTTGGTTGAATCTGATCCTTTTCATGGTTATGAATCTGAAACTGTTGTGGCACATCTTACTAAATTAAATGATATAGCCACCCTATTTGCTCATGAGGAAAAAATCATTATTACTATATCCTTAAATTATTTCCTTTCTCATTAAAGGGTGATGCTAAGATATGGTTTAATTCTCTTGCTCCCGGTTGTGTGCGTAGTCCCCAGGATATGATTTATCACTTCTCTACAAAATATTTCCCCGCTCATAAGAAACAAGCGGCTTTAAGGGAAATATATAATTTTGTGCAAATTGAAGGAGAGAGTCTCCCACAAGCTTGGGGGGGGGGCTTCTCCAATTACTTAATGCTTTGCCTGATCACCCTCTCAAGAAAAATGAAATACTTGATATCTTTTATAATGGACTAACCGATGCTTCCAAAGACCACCTGGCACTACAAAAAAAGACACATCCGTGACATTTTGGGCCGAATGAAATTTTTTCTGTCATACTTCTGACACTTCTATGACAATAATTTTGACCAAACCCGGTATCATCATAGATGTGGTGGGCTCCTACTTCTATGACAAAAAATCATGACAGAAAATGGGCTTTTCGTCCTGGGCGGGCCGGAGACACAGCTGCATGACATTCTTTGGGCCGTCCATGACGGAAAAAACCGTGGTAGAAGCGAGGGAGAGGAAAATATCGGGGGGTTCCCGGTTACGGTGGGTGGTCGGGGTGAGCGATGCGCGTTTCTCTCGTACACGCACGCGCGTGGGTGCGAGGCGTTGGGCTCTAACTGAACCCGGATCTAATCTGGTGCATGACACGTATTACGTCGACCCGGATGCTGCTGGCTGTTCCACATGTCGGTGAAGTAGTACGTAGTAGTAAGAAGAAGCAAATAATCATGCGGTATATGTCTTTCTAGAGATTCCAACAAGTGACTAGACTACCCCGCGTGCAGTATCTCAAATCTCAAATCTCCCTTCCGGTTTATAGGGCTCAAATCTCAAATCTCATCAACCAAGGCATTTTGCGATTGGAGGAATGTATCTCGTACTTTACAAAACTACCCTAATTAAACTCATGCGTTAATTACATAGTCTCTCGTTTTCCTCTCTGCCTTGGTCGCGGTGCACAATATTGACCACTCCTATATGACTAGCCGCTCTATCTACATGTGGGACATCAAAGCATCCGGGCCCGCGTGCCATCCACCAAATCACAGCGAGGTGCTACAGTCGAAACTCACCGGTCACCCCGGTGTGGCCGCCATGACCCGTCATATCACAAAACCCACACCTTTACCAGCAGTGGTAAAGTGGCCTCGAAGTTGGACTGGACGAAGCAACCATCATTTCACTGGAACGCTCGTTGAAGCCCTTTCTTGAAGAAAACCTCACTCCAGGCTACTCACTTCTGCCATTTTTCTTCTGTACCGACGAAGGAAAGGTGGGCGAATCAATGATGTTGCTATATTTTCATTCCAAGAATCTTATTTTTGCGAAGCACCGACCGATTCTCACAGCCTATTCTTTTCCCGTTTTCATTGCGATTGTGGTTTCCATTCGATTGCTTTTTGTTTGTCAGTTCATTGATGGATCCTGGAGCACTAGGCAAAGAGTTGCCGGCGGACAACCCACTGGAGACAGCGATCTCCAGGAAGCGAGCACCGACCAACGAGTTGACCATGTTGGCGGGCCAACCCATGGAGACGAAGAACTCCAAGAAACAAGCACTGGACAAAGAGTTGACGACGTTGGCGGACGAACTCCTCAAAGAAAGTTGGAAGAACAGCAAGGGCCCCACCGTGCCTACCCCAAAAACTCTGATGGCCACCTATGCGAGGCTCAAGGCCGAGTTTGAGGAGATAGTCGCCGTTGAGAAGCAGTATTCCCCTGGCAAGGTGATGGCCCCCATCGAGGACGAGGAGATGGCCCCCGGAGGGATGGGATCCCCCGGTGAGCTGCACAAGGTAAAAAATAATGGCTTATTACCGAAAGTTGTGGTTTTTGATTATTTGCAATGTGCTTGCTAATATGTTAGGGTTGTGCAGGTGCCGGTGGACGTCCTTGATGATTCCGATGTCGCGGCCCGTCCTGCGGACAACGCCCTAGAGATTGTTTTCGATGTCGCGGTCCGTCCTGTTGGCATTGCCCCGGAGATCGATTCCGATGCCGCTGTCCATCCTGTGGACATCGCCCCAGAGATCGATTCCGATGTCGCGGTCAGTCCTGTGGACATTGCCCCAGAGATCGATTCCCATGCCGTTGTCCGTGCTGTGGTCATTGCCCGAGAGATCGATGACAAGAAATAGTTGGTCGCGCTAATCCTTCGGGGTAGTTTGCATTGCCCTGTGTTTAATTACCAGAACGATGCGTGTTATCAAATCATCTTAGGGCTAGTGCACTGTCTTGTGTGGGCGGTACTTGCTAATTTTGTTTGATAGTGAATCATGCGAACCCTCTCCGAGTTATGGAAACAGATGTATCCTCACCAGCTTTTGATGTAATATATGGCATCTTAGATGTAAGTTTGAACTGTTTATCATATCAGCAGGGCTTATTTGATGATTCTTGGTGTTAGTAGGCTAGCTACTGTGCGAGCTATAGTACTTGCAAAACACTCACCGAAGAGAAATGTTGGGGCTGATGAGCTTGTGGTACGCTTATACCGATCTGTCGTCGATCGGCCAATAGCCCAAGCTCCTAAAATTGTAGGCTTAGCGATCGATCAGACAATAGTCAACACAGATACATTCATGCCTCATTTGGTTCATAGGGTAGGAAAATCGTAGCAAAAGTACAGAGACGTACAACACAAAATCATAGCAGTACAGAGACGTCCCTCCGTTCCAAAATAGATGAGTCAACTTTGTACTACTAACTTTGAAATGGAGGGAGTACAAATCCTAGGCGGTCTAGTTTGGCCTAGTGGGTTTTAGTGTTATGACGTGGTACAGTGCCGTCCAGTCTTCGCGTGTGGTAGCAGTACTGCGAGTAGAGTAAGTTTTCATGAAGAAGCGGAATTCAACGAAGTCATGATGGTTCCTTCGTCCGACTAACTTTGTGCATGGCAGGTGGACCGGGATAATTTTGTGCATGGCAGGTGGACCAGGATGGTCGACGTCCCACATGTCGGCAAATGAAAGTATTCTTTCCGATATAGTGGACGAGCAACGAGTATTCATTGTTTATTTTTGATGAAACCTATTGTCTCCACTGTTACGACGGAGGAGTGTGAAACACGGCAGCCCAGTGAACTTGGCATGTGCACCACTCCCTCCTTCCTCATGTCATACTACCATAGTGTTGACTATAAGGTTACAAGTTTTTCTCACACTCTATCTATTTCCTCTCAAATGTTTTTTACCTTTCTTTTCTTAGACACAATTATTTTGTATGCCTCTTTTTTTAGAATTAGTTTTTTTTATACCTAGGAGCACGTGTAGAGACGGGCTCCTGCAGATCCCACTCCTTGACTTTGTCAATGCCTCTCTCTCCTTCACATAAGCGGGGTTGTCGAGAAGACAAGAGATGATCTCTTAGCACAATATGTTTCACCATGTTTTTAGGAATAACTATTATTGAAGATAAGGCTAAGAGATGATCCATTGTACACATGTTTTTTTTGTCATCTCTAAATTACATGCAAGACTTATGATAAGACTATCTTATCAACCATTGTACATGCCCTTTATAGCCCAGAATTTAACTGGTACTACTTGCTATGAATGCGGGCAGCTGGCCTCTGAGGGGGGAGCGCGCCGGGAGGTGGTGGGGTGGGGGAGGGGTTCTGGTGGGCCAGGGTGGTAAGAAGCGGGCTTGGAAGCGGTGCGGACTCCCGCATGGCCCACCTCACATTATCACCACATATTTCTTGGAGTCCGTGCACGGCGGGCGGGCGATCTCTTCTCCCTCCCCCGTCTCTCTCCTCTCAGCCGATGCCCGCCGAGCGATTAGATTTCGGCTATCAATGGTTTATTCAATTGCAGTCCCACATATCAGTGAAAATGCAAGACAACGCGTGTCCCCTCTGGTGAGCAGCGTGCGAGCCGGACTGTCGGGGGTGCGACGTGAACGCGACGCGTACAAGTTGTAAGTGTGCCGCCTTTTCCTTTTGAACTTGCAAAGCGTAACATTTTCGTGCGATCGATTGATAGAAATCCAGAACAAAATGACGAGGGCGGTGCTTTGCCGCGCGTTAGGCGGGCTAGTTTGAGTGATATGACGTGCTACAGTGCCGTCCACTTGCTCCATTTTTATGTAAGCAAGAGTCTACACTCTTACGTGGGAGGAGTGCGAAACACGGCGGATCTGATTTTGATCGAGGGATAACTGTTCCCTGCGAAATAATCGAGCACTGTTAGCGATTATAGCATGATAGTTAGGGCATTTCCAGCGCTGGCCCTCAAATTTACACCGGCATCTGTCCGAGGACACTAATGGATGCCATCCAATGCTGCCCGCATACCTTTCGACAACTATATGAACTAACCGGACGAAATTCGTGCAAACAAAGAAAATTTCAAATTGACCGGATGAAATTCATTACATTTCGAGAACTTTTCCTATAAACTGGACGAATTTCATTACATATTTTGCACAAACCGTATGAAAACCTACTGTAAACCTAATATAAACGATCGCCGGGCCCCGACCACCATGTCCGGCCATGAACCCGAGAAAGCCGGCCATTGCCTTTGCCTCCTCCTTATCCGCCTCGATAACCTCCTCCTCCGGAGCACAAGGTTATGAAGATTTCCGCCTCCACGTCGCCGTCAAGCGGCTAATCAGCCGCCGATTTTTATCCCTCCAAGCTTGTCATCGACTGAGTGGAGGAGCGGTGGCCTTCCAGGGACCAGAGCGGTGGCGACCTACCGTGTACTACTCTTCCTCGCTGCCGTCTGCGCCCGCGCTCGCGCGCCAGCTTTGTGGTCGTGGCGGCGGAGGGCGGCCCGGGGGGGGGGGAGTCGGCGATCTCCTTCGTCTGCTCCTGCGAGAGTACGTCCAAGAGAGCTTTGGAGCGCGCCTGGAGGGAGCCACCGATTTCCTTCGTCTGCTCCTGCGACAGTACGTCGAAGAGAGCTTTGGAGTGCCCGGAGGCCATGGTTGGAGTGGTGCCAACAGAAGGAAGGGACCGGAGGAGAATGAGTGTGGGTCTTTGGCTATGGCTGGGAGCTGGGGCTCAAGTTAATATAGCGGGCGAATGGCAATGAGCCGCGGCAGACGGATGGACGGCTGGCACCGGAGTAGGTTCGTCGGCAGCCGTGGTGTCATTAACGCGAAGCAGTCGCTTGCATCGGGATGCCGCGCGGGTGGCGCTCTCTCGGCCGTCGCGCTGCTGCAATGCCGGCGCCAGTGAGAGGTCGCGTCGGGCGTGAATGCGGACGCTGCTTCAGTGACTTAACCGCAGGTGCGTTGTCTCACTGACGTATGGGCCCAACGGGCATCAGGCCCGCATGTCAGTGACACACCAACTGCACCTGCAGTTAAGGCTGGTGAATGCGGCATTGACATTCTGGAGAGACGGTGATCGTTTCAGGCGGGAAGCGCGCGCTAGCGATGGAAGGGGTTTCGGTAGGCTAGGGCGGTCAGACGCTGGCGTGGTGGTAAAATGTGAACTCATGGATGACGAGCCTTTGAGGCGTATGCGACACGTATTGACAACTAGGCGTCCATGCAACCGCTCTTGTCGCCAACTAGCATTCGACGACCACCATTAGACACCACACAACCATACATAACTTACGGATAATGGACGAATCAATCAGACACACACTCGTGTGCAGTGGCCCTATGATCGGTTGCTCACGATAGTACATGGAGTACTCCGCACCATAGTACCCTCTCTAGCTAGGCTGTTTTATAGATTGTCGTTGTGATGGACGATATACATGAGCAAGGCGCCGAGTCATGAGTATGACCATTGGTGTTGAGCCAGGTGAATACATGCTCGGTGTTCGCGGAGGCCTCCAGCAAACGTCTAAACAGTAATGTCACATACGCATAATTTTGGTTTTTATTTCTTTCTCCACTGATAGGTAGGCCCGCATAGATAGATAGATAAAGAACACGAGCTGATGAGGCGCATGCGGACTGTTTGACTGGTCAACCAGACAAATACGGAGCTATACGCTGAGCCAGTGACCGTATAATCACCATATCTCGTATACAATGATCAAAGTGAGCTATCAAGACAAGTTCAATGACCGCCAATGCATTTTACTCAGTAATAAATGACCAGGATTGAAGGGGAATCCAAATTTCCTTTGTCTTATGTCCTTGAGCTCTTGACAAACCAATGCACTTTATAGTTGTCTGGCCACTCCACCCCAGAGCTGTCACCAAGCGTCGTTCATGCCAGCGCGCCGCACACTAACCGGTAAGGAAGCGATGACATCCTGCCGCGCTGAGTTCCTCGCCGCCCACGACCGCACACAGAATGGTAAGCAAGCGGTGGCATCCCGCCGTGCCGAGTTCATCGCCGCTCGTGACCTCACACCTATGTGGGCGGAATTTGAAGCTGCCAAGGCCGAATGGGCAGTAGAGCAAGAGGCGGCCAAAGCCGCACAGAGGGAGCAGAAAAGTCAGAAACAACTCAAGAAAAGAGAGGCCCACCACTGGAAGAAAGAAGAGGACGCACGCGCTGCTGCGGAGAGGTCGACGGAGATCCAAGCACGGTGGGGTGTCACCGACAAAGCCGGGAAGGAGAACGACGGCGTCTGGCCAGCATGTGAGAAGTAGTAGTACTAGTAGTTAGTGTGTGTGTCTGTGTAGCCCGTACATTTTTTAATTTATTACGGGCATGTAACAGTACTACTAGTTACTACTGTAGTTTTTAGAGCAAATTACCAGTACATTAGCCTAGACTCAATGGAAAAATTCCTATCCTATGCATCAAATGGCATCTCTTTCTCTGTAGGAATTGAGATGCATGTCATCTCACTTCCTATGATTTTCATATTCCTATAAAATTCCTATCCTATGAACCAAAGGAGGCCTCTGCTGGAGTAACTACTGTAGCTAGCAGTACTGCTGGTACAGTAGTTTTCTTCAAGAAGCGGAATTCAACAAAGTCATGATGGTTCCTTCGTCCGAGCAACTTCACAGTGGGTAAGGTTGGGCCTGTGATTTGATGGCTCATTAGTAATTACTGCGGCGCGACGACCGGGGTGACTCTCCCTTGGAGTTTTGTGGGCATGGCAAGTAGACCAGGATGGTCGATGTCCCACATGTCGGCGAGCGGAAGTATTCTTTTCGATATCGAGGACCAAGCAAACCGCGTGGTATAGTATCACTGGTGATTTCTATTTATTTTTTATTTCTAATGAATGCTAGCGTTTCAACTCTTACGACGAAGGAGTGCCAAACACACGGCACGTGCTGGATGTCGCACACGTCAGCGAAAGGAGTGGGACATGAACAGCATGGTAGAGCGTCTCCACTTCTGGGTCGGAGACCACACGTAGTAGTACTACTGCACTAGTGGTATGAACGATACAAGGTGCGACCCGGAGAGAAAGACACGTCTAGTTGGAAGGTCTCGAGGCATACACGTAAACAAATATAAAACCTAATATGTGCCTCCAATTAATATAGTAGTAGTAGAGTACTTAGTCACGTGCTCCATAACATCACCGGGAATTGCATGTACAACATTTAGTGGTAGTAAGAGACAAATGCCTATATGCCACGCATGTTCATACTATTTGTGCCTTTCTACTTCACTTACTGCGCTACGTTACACAGGTTCGCACGTCCACTCCTGGGTACATGTCCGTCTCGTAGTTCCAGTCCCACGTGTTCTTCATATAGATGGAACGATCCTTGCATGACACGTGCACCTTGATGCTAGATGTGTCGCGTGTTGGCAAAAGGATGAACAAAGCTCACGTAAAAAAAATAGAGTGGAAGAACATAAATTCCCGACGACCGAGACGGAGCAAGGAACCTCGGGGTGGAGCGTGTGCACTCATAATATTTTATATTATTCGGCGATATAAAATCAACCAATCATCTCCATAGTGGACTGGAAGAGTACGAAACACAGCAGCCCAGTGTAGTTACATCATACTAGTACATGGCTAACCCACGCTATCACCATATTTCTTGGCTTCCGTGCGACACCTATCTCTAGTAATCCAGCAGCCTGTATCGCTTCTCCCTCCTCATCTCTCTCAAAGTGCGGTGGCTGGCGCTTTTGCCGTCTATTGAGGTCGGTTAACTCATCACATGTTAGCGACATGCCAAGAGAATTCTAAAAAAAAAATTCCTTTCACGTTCCGTTTTCAAAAAAAAAATCCTTTCACGTACGAATTTGACTGTATGCTTTGAGCAACTTGCATGTCCTATACTGCTCCTGTTTGGATACTCTAACTTAGCTAGAGGTTAGACCAACTCATGACTAACCCTGAACTAAATGTAGCCAAAGAGGTGTTTGGGTGACCGGGTTAGATTGACAATAAATGCACTTGATGGAGAGAGAGAAGTGATTTTTCAGTGGTCCCAATGAGAACTATCTCCAGTTAGCACCTCTTGGGTGGGATAGTTTTTTTGGTGGGTTCGGTGCAACTTGCTCCAATTTAAACCCTCATGTGGATGCTTTAGGGCTATTTGAGCCCCAACTAGCTCAAACTAACTCTAACCCATGGATCCAAATAGGGCCTATGGCTAGCCTCGGCGCGGAGCAGTCGCTGCACCGGGAAGCGGCGCTCTCTCGGCCGTCGCGCCGCTTCAAAGCCGGCGCCAGTGAGAGGTCGCCTCCGCTCTGGCCGGGCATTAATGCGGCACTGATGCTCCAGGGCGACGCTGACCGTTTCATGCGGGAAGCGCGCGCTGGCAAGGGAGTATAGGTTTTGAACTGTTTCATGTGTAGTACTGGTAGTTTGCAAAACTACTCAATTATTGCACTCAGTTTCCTAAGAAATTGTGGTAAAAAATGTTACTCCATGATACATCTCCAACGTATCTATAATTTTTTATTTTTCCATGCTATATTATATTCTGTTTTGGATGATTAATGGGCTTTATTATACACTTTTATATTACTTTTGGGACTAACCTATTAACCGGAGGCCCAGCCCAAATTGCTGTTTTTTGCCTATTTCAGTGTTTCGCAGAAAAAGAATATCAAACGGAGTCCAAACGGAATGAAATATCCGGGAACGTGATTTTCGGAACAAACATGATCCAGAGGACTTAAAGTGGACGTCAAGCAACCAACGAGGAAGCCACGAGGCAGGGGGGCGCGCCTACCCCCCCTTGGCGCGCCCTCCACCCTCATGGGCCCCTCGTCGCTCCACCAACCTACTTCTTCCTCCTATATATACCTACGTACCCCCAAACCATCAGCAAAGGAGCCAAAAACCCTATTTCCACCGCCGCAACCTTTTGTACCCGTGAGATCCCATCTTTGGGCCTTTTCCGGTGCTCCGCCGGAGGGGGCATTGATCATGCAGGGCTTCTACATAAACACCTTAGCCTCTCCGATGATGTGTGAGTAGTTTACCTCAGACCTTCGGGTCTATAGTTATTAGCTAGATGGCTTCTTCTCTCTCTTTGGATCTCAATACAAAGTTGTCCTCGATTCTCTTGGAGATCTATTTGATGCAACTCTTCTTTTTGCGTTGTGTTTGTCGAGATCCGATGAATTGTGGGTTTATGATCAAGATTATCTATGAACAATATTTGAATCTTCTCTGAATTCTTTTATGTATGATTGGTTATCTTTGCAAGTCTCTTCGAATTATCAGTTTGGTTTGGCCTACTAGATTGATCTTTCTTGCAATGGGAGAAGCGCTTAGCTTTGGGTTCAATCTTGCGGTGCACGATCCCAGTGACAGTAGGGGAAACGACACGTATTGTATTGTTCCATCGAGGATAAAAAGATGGGGTTTATATCATATTGCATGAGTTTATCCCTCAACATCATGTCATCTTGCTTAAAGCGTTACTCTGTTCTTATGAACTTAATACTCTAGATGCATGCTGGATAGCGGTCGATGTGTGGAGTAATAGTAGTAGATGCAGGCAGGAGTCGGTCTACTTGTCCCGGACGTGATGCCTATATACATGATCATACCTAGATATTCTCATAACTATGTTCAATTCTATCAATTGATCGACAGTAGTTCGTTTACCCACCGTAATACTTATGCTATCTTGAGAGAAGCCACTAGTGAAACCTATGGCCCCCGGGTCTATTTTCGATCATATTAATGTCCCGACAACAAGCTATTTCTGGCGCCGTTTATTTTGCTTTCTTTACTTTTACTCTTTATCATAAAAATACCAAAAATATTATCTTATCATCTCTATCAGATCTCACTCTCGTAAGTGACCGTGAAGGGATTGACAACCCCTTTATCGCGTTGGTTGCGAGGTTCTTACTTGTTTGTGTAGGTGCGTGGGACTCGAGCATGGTCTCCTATTGGATTGATACCTTGGTTCTCAAAAACCGAGGGAAATACTTATGCTACTTTACTGCATCACCCTTTCCTCTTCAAGGGGAAACCAACGCAGTGCTCAAGAGGTAGCACTCCACAGCCCGCTTCCCTTCACCTTGCTCTTCCACCGCCCGCGCACGTCCGCGGGAAGCGACCGGTCAACCCTTATATAGGAGTGCTAGCACAAAAAGATGCATGCATGAGCACTAAAATTTCCAGATTAAAGAGCCGCTCCGGCGGGAGTATGGCATATGTTGTTACCTTCGGCCGGGCCATGGCTACCGGGCGACGGCGACCAGAGAAGAGGCGGCGGGAGGGGAATGAATGCAACTACTGTTTGGGTTCGCTCTCCGGCTTAAATAAATGTGCAGCATCACGTGTACCCGAGGGTGCACAAATTGTAACATACGTGTCTGCTTAAGTGGGCGTCACGTAACTGGTGTGTGTGTGAGAAAGATTCTGAGAGACAGAGTGCGTGTGTGTGACTCTACTCTTCGGACATGTACTCAACCTTTTGCATCGGGATATAAGTATAATGGTATTTACTTTAGCTAGTGATTTACGTGGCCATGTTAACGTGGTTGTGTAAAAAAATGTCACTTCCTGCTCGTGATTTGCGTTATATAATTACAAGCAAGATGCTCGTGCATTGCACGGAACATCAATATGCATTTTTTCACAAAACACATGTTGTGATTTACCCATGCAGGAGTAATCCCATGTGTAAAAACTAATGATATTTCGAGAATTTTATCGGAAAACTGGTATCTCGAGAATGTCATCGAAAAAATGAAAGATGAGAGATAAGGTGAGGAGAGTGGAGCGTGGTGTGACTGGTGGTCAGAATGGGCGGAGGCATGGGGATGGACGGCGCCGGCAGGCGGCAGCGGCCACCATCCTAGATTGTTCCGGAGACTTTCTTTTTTAATTGCTCAGCAATGAGGTGTGGGAGATAAGGATGTGGATAGAGGTGCGGCTATCTTTTGTAAAAATTATCATAGTTTGCTTTCTATCCATCAGATATAGATCAGACGGTCTATATTACAAGATGGCAGGCACACCATCATCGCCAACTCGGATTTTATAAGGGTACAGATGACAAGTTTGTTAACTACTAAAGTAAAGTGGAATTTGTCCATGTTATACAAGTAAATTAAGGTGATTGTTTATCATACGGGTAAGGGTGGATGAAGGGTGGTAGGAACAAATGCTCCGTCTAGAGCATGTGTGTGAGATGGAGTCTCAGTGTGTGTCTAGGGGGAGGGGGGAGAGAGAGATGGAGTCTTAGTGTGTGTGTGTGTGCGTGCGTGTGTGTGTGATGGAGTCTTACTGTGTGTGTGCGTGTTTGTGTGTGTGTGTGTGTGGGTGGGTGGGTGCGTGTGTGTGTGTGTGTGTGTTTGTTTGTGTGTGTGTGTGTCGCGGGGTCCTCGGTGGCGGATGTAATTTAAGTGTGCATGGCTTCATCATAGAGAGGTGATGTGTATGGCAGAGGCCACCAACGATGGGGTGCGAGAGAGAAAATGCCCGTAGAGAGGGAAGAGAAGGTGTGTGCGCGTGAGAGTAGTCGACATCGAGAGAACGTGTTTGTTCGAGAGACACCGAGGAAGACTACTATATATCGATGGTGCATGTAGGCGAGAATTAAACGAAGGGATGGTCTTATTGGTTTTGGGGATATAGGGGAAGAGTGAGAGGGGGGGTAGATACAAGGAGATTATTAAGTGTGAGTGTGTGTTTTACCCATCCAGGCGGAAGTTATGTGCACACAAGAAGAGAACGATTCGATGTGGCATTAGGGTTGAGGGTAATTAACTACGTATGGAGACATAGAGACCTTCAACGTGCATGTGTGAGAGGTATACATGTATATGTGGGATGTGTGTGTGTGCGTGCGCGCATGATCGGGATAAAAGAAAGAAGACATAAGTCATAAGCTAAGATCAATGACATGGGAGAGACGGATCGGTATGACAATACGCATGCATGCGAGAATGCAGGGAAGAAGGCCCGACAATTGAGCATGTGTTTTTGTCTTTAAGAGATAGTGGCGTGGGCTGGAGCATGCATCTATGGCGAGCAGAGGGAGTGAGGCACAATGATTGTGCAAAAGAGATCAACCTATAAATGAAAGAAGGTTGATGGAGAAACAGATAAATAGAAAGATAAATATGCTAGCTAGTGTGCGTTAGAGATAGGAGTTAAGTGGATCAGAAGGCTGAGTTATGGGTGCGGGTGTGAGAGAGATGAAGAAAGGGTGCATGTGACTCACATACAAACAAATATCGGAGAGAAATGAGATCCTGAGAGACGGAGTTTTGTGTCTGCGAGAGAGAAAGATATTTCAAAACGAGAGTGATAGCTAGAGAAACATATGAGGGAACGCAAGATATCTCTAGGGAGAGAGAGTGTGTGAGCGACATACAAGAGAACAATGGAGAAATATGAGACCCTGGTAGACAGAGTTTGGGTTTGTGTGTGAGAAAGAGATATTTAAGAGGAAGAGTCGTAGGTTCTCATACCTAAGGAGCGAAAGACATATCTGTATGAGGGGTGTGCGAGTGGCACACAGGGGGTTAGTAGAGAGAAATGAGACCCCGGAAGACAAAGTTTTGTGTTTGTGTGAGAGAAAGGGATTCCACATGGAGAATCATAGTTAGAGACACATAGCAGGGAGCGAGATATACTTAGAGAGAGATAGAGTGATGAAGGTCGAGGGAGATAGTACCGTCAGTGTGTTACGAAGATAAATGATCATTGTCGACATACAGGTAGCACGAGAGATACCCGAGAGACGATGAACGCGTATAGGTCTAGAGAGAAAGTCCTATATAAGCATGACTGATAGTTATATGAGACGAATATCTAGATTAAATGTGATTCAAATATTTAAACTGGAGATCACGACATCGATAATATCATAACGCAAATTGGTGTATCAAACATGCATGTTCATTTGAATCTGGGACACGTGTAATGTTATATAGTTTATCAATATTGGTGATCCATAGATTCTTTAATTAGAAACAACGCATGGTTTATATGCAATTAATGTCTAAACGGGATTACACTATATGTTGCGTGTGTGAAACACATTATACATGTTTGGGAAGTAAAAAAACCCGCATGAAACACACATTAATTGGAGACAGTTAGCGAGGAATGCATACATTGGATTTCAACATAAAGTGGTTTCAAATATTTGAAAATCCAAATTGATGGATACAACCTTATGAATCTGAGATCATGCCATTTGTAAACCATATTTATGTATAAAGGGTGTTGTGCTTTTGAAAGTATATATAAAATAATGATGTCTATAGAATTTTATTCCAATCGAAAATGGATCCCGCCCGAAAAAAATAGAATACAAACGGGATTCGAATTGAGTTGGCACGGTAAACGTGCACTCTGCAAAATTTGAACGAAGCGGGGAAAGTTGCGGTAACCGCCCGAAACCAAAATCTGGGAGATGGAAATTACTACTGCCTATCCCTGCCACGCAAAGCCTATCTGCTCGATTTCTATAGGTTTCGATAGGGGTAGGTTTGTAAATTCACTCAAACGTTACATAACCGCCTCTCACCCGGATTCATACACGGTGGGCGCCAAAACACACTGTGTCCTCGGCCGAAATCGACTCCCTCCCCGATTCATACACGGTGGGCGCCAAAAACAAACTCTCGTCGGAAAATATTCGGTGTATGCGAGATTACCGTCCTATACCCAACCGACTAATATTGATGTGATGTAGGAAATTTGAAACGGGGGCTAAGTTTGTAAATTTCCTCGCATTTGAGACCAGCGCGCCCTAAAGACATGGTTCCCCCCTTCCTCTCCACCTCCATTTCCCCATTCGTACTCCGTGGGCGCCAAAACACCCTCTCCACCCCAGCCTCCTCCGTCCGCCACCCCATCCACCGTCGTCCTCCTCCACCATGCCGGATATGATACCCCGACGCCGCCGTCCATTACAAGAGCTCAACCTCTCTCATCCACGGCTCCGGACCGGGATCCTTGCATCCCATCCTCTCGCTTCATCCCCGCCATCGTCCACCTTGTCGGCGCCGCTCCTACGACCGTCTCGTCCACCGCACCCCGCCGCCACCGTCTACCCTCCTAGATCTGCTTCCACGCCGCCGACAGCCATCGCTACCGCAGCACCGTCAAATTCTCAGCAGATGCATACACGACGCCGCACCAGAGGCGGTACTCTTTCGTATCTGCTCAACTTATTTATCGCAGCAAGAAAATAGATCGCCACTGCTTTACTCTGATTTCTTGTCCATCACTTACTTGCTAGTTGAGAGCAAACATTGGTTGCGAAGTTGCCTTTGTCCGGTTTGCATCTTCAGATCCGCCATGGCACACTCAACACTATACTCCCAATGCTTATGGTTTTCCCCTTTTATATTCCACACTAGCTAAATCACAGTAGACTAAATTTCAAAATTGGGTTAGTCAATTTTTCAGAGCTCGCCGGAGTTCGCCGGTGCAAACGAAGGGGCTCGGGTGGGGACTTTGGTTGTGGGGGGCGGTGGTGGGGCCTCGCCGAATGAAGAAAACTCGACGCGGGTGGGGGCGGGGGTGGGGGTGGCGGAGGAACACATGCGGTGGGGGCCGGTGGTCCGGCCGGCGGCCCGTGCGGTGTTCTGTATGGGAAGAATCAGAGACGAGGAAGAAGAAGGGTTAGGAGACGTAGGATCTTCATCCAACCGCCGGAAATGGTCGACTGACCCAAATGACAAAAGTCACGCGACTTGCATGCAGACATGCCTTTATATTCAGTACCATCATCGTACCTGCTTAGCACTGCTCCTGAATCCATCAAGCTAAACAACGTGCCACTCATAATTCCAAACTTGTTGCTCAAGTACGAATCTGATATGATGCTGATATTACTAAAATAGATAACATTTAATTGGTCAGCTAATGTTCCTACTTTACTTTCGAAAAAGCACGTGCACCACATATAGAGCGACAGCAGGGAGTTGCTTTCTTAATGCGCTCTAGTTCATCATGTGTGGGCACTTCGCAACGAACATTTTATTATCCAAAATCTGCTTGCTCTTCTTTAGCATGTTCCTCTTCCGTTCTTCTTTAACAAGTACTCTATCCGTTCCTAAATACAAGTCTTTGTATAGATTCCACCATGGACTACATCTGGAGAAAAATGAGTGAATCTACACTCTAAAATGTATCTGGATACATCTGTATGTGATCCATAGTGGAAATCTCTACCAAGACTTATATTTTGGAACGGAGGGAGTATGATAGTAGTACAATATGTTCCTTGTAGTGAAGATGAGCACGAACATTTGCAGTGTAGAGGTCTATACGGTCGGTTGGTATGGACACTTTGAACTCTTCGGGCCTCTTTGATTCGTAGGATTTTGTAAACATGGCAATATGATTTGTAGTGGCCTGCCCACTTGAATCCTATAAGAATAGCAAGGAAATGCGGGGAGTTGGGTCGCCTTTGAGAGTTAGACTGATATTAACAGTACCGCACCTTCAGTTGAAGAGAGCTGGTATCCGAAGTACTCTGATGCTTACGGTTTTCCCGTTATATCTACACTATGATCTGTGTAGCTGCTTTGTGTCGCACTAGCAGTAGTCCACTCTTGAAGCTAAACACCGCAATGACTTACAAAATTGGCACCAAGGCATTGAGTGCCATTCTGGATGCAATGAAACTCATACACTCCCCACCTGTTGACTCTTGTTCAGAATATGATCCTAATGACTCTTGTTCAAAATTGCCACATATAGAGAGACAACATGGAATTGCATTTCTTTGGGCGCTATGATTCATCATGAGTGGGCAACCAACATTGTATGCAATTAAGCGGAACCTCAAGAATATGCTTCCTCTTCTGTTCTTTAACATGTTCCTCTTTTGTTATTCTGTATTTAGTACGTACAGTATGTTCCTTGTCAGGAAGGGGAGCAGGGACATCTGCAGTTAATAGCTGATAGAGTTGGCATGTACTTGATCGATAGGCTTTCAATTACTAGCGTCAATACAACACTGTATTTTCAAGCCAATTCCACTTTCCCGATTTATATATCGTGGTTATGGTGTACCCCTTTTATGTACACTATGATCTGCCTAGTTGCTGTGTGCTCTTGTTATCATGGTTTGGCAATAAACTGAACCTATCATCTGCCAATTATCCTTACTTCTGGAGCCTATTTTTTGTGTACTTGTGCCAGATTATATAAATGCATGCACCATATTACAGCACACATGAGCTCTCTCATCAGAATCCAGTGATAGCACACAAATGTTTACAGGGGCGCCCCTATATTAGAATATCCTCTGCATTACAAAGATAATCTCACAACTATTTATGTTTTCATGGTTCTCAGATATTATACGTAATTAGAGTGAATATCAGAATCCGCGCATCAGATGAATATTGTGGAACACTGCAATGACTTACAAAATTGGCACCAAGGCATTGAATGCCATTCTGGATGCAATGAAACTCATATGCTCCCCACCTGTAGATTCTTGTTCAGAATATGATCCTAATGACTATTCTAACCTCGAGGAGTCAAAGGCAGATGGCCTGTCATGTTCACCCATCAAGGTGCCTGCTCTAATTTGGCAAGGTTTTATTGATTGCGCATATCTTGCATATGTTGTCTTGCATTTCTTCTACTTTGTTGCACCGCCATCTGCTTAGTTTACTCATCATATATGTCGAGATGCCATGCCCATCCATTATCAATACATATTCCATATGTCATCATACCATGTTTTTCCACTCAAATGTTGTTCTTGTGCATCAGACATCAAAAAGGAAGAGGGTGATTGCCGAACCTGAAGGAGCACCAGCAAAGTCCTTGAAAAACGTGGTTGTGCCGGAGAATTAGACAACACCCCACTTATATTGGCTGTACAACTAGTGACACAAAACGTAGGACCGACTCCAGCAGACTGTACCCATACTTCACTGGCCACACCACTGGCCCCACCACATAGGACCTGCACTCCAGCAAAAGGTATACCGATTTCAGTTGCCATAGCACCAGCCGTACCACAGAAAAATCCCACTCCAGCAAAAAGTATAGCAAGTCCACCGGCCGAAGACCTATCCCAACTGCAGAGACGACTAATTCCTGCAGAGTGGAACCCCATTCCAGTTATTCCCAGTTTAAAAGACAATGCTTTTAATGTTGTTAGAGACTAGATGCATGTATTCCCATCATTGGAAGATTATAGTGAAGACAAACACCATTTTCACATCTTCCTGTCCCACTTACGTGTAAATGCTATTATTCATGGTGATTATTTTCCTGTTTTCTGCTGATTGAACACATCAATGATTTACATTACATTGTTGTAAGTAGGCGAGGGTCAATCTGGATAGTCATGATGAGCAAAGCTTGCTTGCGCTTTTCAAGGAAGCATTGCAGCAGTATTGGTGTTACCTGAGGAAATCACACTTTGATGGCAAGTCTATAAACGAATTTCTGGTGAAGTCTCCTGTGCTAAATTTAGAAGACATTGAATGGAAAAACCTTGTTATGCACTGGTCTCGTTCCGAGGATGAGGTACTGTCTATGATATCGCATGACAATTTGAACTTCTACTTTTCCGCATGTGCCTTACGGATCTTTTTTGCAGGAAATCTGCTCGAAAAAGAATTCCGGTTTGGAAAGAACGACAGGATATCACAAATATGATGCCCGCTGCTTTGCTCTTGTTAGTACCTGTTGTCCTGTATCACTGTTTTTGCATACATACCTGGTTCATTATGTGACAGCAGTATGCATGATAGCTTGCTTATCAATTGTTCGCTCCAAATTATCTGATATGTGTGAATGGTTACATTAGTGTAGATATATCCAATGCCAATGAAATACCTGCTGTCCTTTATCAGTGCACTTATATTGACAGGTAGTTGTTCATGTACCATCACTCTGTAGCTTATTTTCCTTTGCCCTCCATTTTCTACACATAAGATCTATATTTACTCTTACCATAAGGTTGGATAACACTGATGGTACTGAAGAAGTTTAACTCTGCATTGCTCTTGGCTGTACCTTTTGCCTGTATCGCTGTACTTACATTTATAGCTACTTGGTTATGTAGCATCACTCTTCATCTTATCTTAAATATTCTCCATTTTTTCTTATATTGTCACATCTATATTTACTCTTAACAAAATGTAGAATAAAGGCAATGCTTATGAAAAAGATTCTGTGGTAAACTTCTTGAATTGCCCCCCCCCCATCAGCATGGACAAGGGCTTTATAGAGCCTGCCTTCACCAATAATGTAAGTTTGTCGTTCTCAAGCCTTCACTTTTTTGTGTATATTTGGTTAGGCATGACTGCAACAGCTATTTATTTTTGGTGTTTGCATCAAATTGCATGTTTAAAGTTTATTATGTATTCCAGTTCATAAAAAAAAGTTTGTCCTTCTCAATTTAAGTTTTCAGTTATACAACCAAGTTCCTTCTTCATACCATGTAAATTAAACTATACAGAGCAAGTGATCTTATTTTGCCAATCTGAAATGGGATAAATTGACAACACACTAACCATTGATACTTATGAGTTCTTGATCTGTAATCCAGTGGTGTCGTGAAGCTGCCAACTCCTTCACAATGTCATTTCATGCCATGTCTTGACCTGAACAATACCATATTGTGTTAATGCCATTTTAAACTGTGTCACTTTATTTGTCAGTAAGAAATGTGATAAATTGTCAGCACTGATACTTATATGTGCAAAACCTGTCATCTGTCTGCTTGTTTATCTTTCAGAGTGAGGAGGATATAAGTGTCAAACAAGTGCAGTCTCACCAGCTTGCTCAGCTGCTTGCGTGCAGCTCCCGAGCAGGGCTAACCTTTCTTGAACTCTATTGAAGTGCTGTCGGTTTTGTATATTATTTTGTCGGCGTGTTTAGTTGCACTGGTGGCGATCTTTGATGCCCAGTGTATGTAATCTGCTGTCTGCTTGTGCTTTATTATCATAGTGGCGAACTTTGATGCCCAGTGGATGTAATATGCCGTAATTTCTTTATTATATAGTCTAGGTTTTTTTCTTATTCACGATGCTGCAGTTATTTTACAGTATATATATATCCTGTCTTCGCAGTAAACCGGCCAAACCGTAAAATTAGGGTACATAATCGGGCCGTCATGCAAATCACCATGTATGATCCGCATCATGGGCCCCGTCATCTTGGTCCGTTAACAGGCCTAAATGTAAACTGGCCCACTAGTAGATTCGGGCCTTAAATAGGCCGAGTAAACTGCCGGCCCTATTTTCCCAAGAAAACTCAATGGGCCTTTAGGAGGCTGAAAAGTAGGTTGGGCCTGAAATGTGCCGAACAGCTCAGGGGCCGGGAGCAGGCCGAAATAGACCCCAGCCCATGAATGTGCCAATCAAATCATGGGCTTATAACAGGCCAAAATTGTGTCGGTCCTTGTTTGGCCCAATCAGATTATCGGCTGCGAACAGGCCGGATGCAAACCGGGCCGTAGTTAGGCCCAACTATATGACGGGCTTTTAACAGGCCGAAATTAATATAGGGCCGAAATGTTAAACGGGCCCTTAACAGGCCGAAACTAATATCAGGCCGAATTACTAAATGGGCCTTTAGCAAGTGGGCCCAAAAGCATAGCGTCCAGTTGACAGGCCGAATCTGATATGGGCCATAATTTAGCCCAAAGCCTCTTAAAGTGTCGGACCTGATCTGGGCCGTAATTTGGCCCAGAACGTGGTAGGCTTTTAACGGGCCAGATCTCATATGGGCCATTATTAGGCCCGGAACATGGCACGACATTAATGGATGGGATCAAATATGGGCCGGCATTTGGCCCAAAACATGGCAGCCAGTTAATGGGCCGGCCTACTAGGGTCCTCAAAATCTTGTGGGCCTACAGCTGGGCCGGCCCATTAATGTCAACGAAATCTCGTGGGCCTTTAGCTGGGCCGACCCATTATGGTCCACAAAAATCTTGTGGGCCTTCACCTAGGCCGGCCCATTATGGCCCGCAAAAATCTCATGGGCCTTTACTTGGGCCGGCCCATTATGGCCCGCAAAATCTTGTGGGCCTTTAGCTGGGCCGGCCCATTATGGTCCGCAAAATCTTGTGATCCTTTAGTTGGGCCGGCCCATTTAAACTTTATGGGCCATTTTTGGGCCGGTCCACATGTTAACATATCATAGGCGCATCTCGCCCATTGGATGAGTGACACTTGTGCCAACACAGAGCTAGCATGTGTTTCCTACAGCCAATGATGATTTTACATGTGGAAAATCCCCATTGGTCCGGGCTGTTAACGGGTTATCAGATCCAAAACCGGACCCGATAACTTAACGACGTTCCGTTACGGTGGATGCCACGTGTCAGTCACCCTTGACGAAAGCACTTCTGTGACGCGCGATTTATCGTCATGGAAGTGGACACTTCCGTGATGATAATTTTGGTAATGTCATGCAACACTTCTACGACAGCACAGGTATGACTATCTTGATTCTGTCATAAATTTGTCATGGATGTACATGCATGACAGAAAACGTGACCTACTGTGACAAACATGTATCATCACGGAAGTGTATTTTTTTGTAGTGTGGATAGTTGTGCTGGTTGTGTTTTCAGTGAAAGAACTGTTGAGCAAGCTGAATTGCTATTGAGTAATGGAAATGATTGGACACTTCCAGAACCAACTCCGAAGCCAACTCTGAAGAAAAGGGGTATTCTATTTCTCAGTCCTGAAGATATGCAAGAGGCAAAGAAATCAATGAATGAAAAAGGTATTTAAGCTGAAGATGTTAAAAATTTACCGCCTATTGAAGAAATACATGGTCTTGATAACCCGACACAGGTAGTAGAGGTAAACTCTCTCCGTAGATATGATGAAGGTGATATTCCTCATAATAAGTCTCCTAGTCAATGCTTCGATGAGTTTGATAATTTTGTTGTTAAACAAGAGAATTTCAATGATTATGTTAGTAGACAATTGAAACGTAATGCCTACATGCTTGACCACTTGAGTAATTATATGAGTAGAACTGTTAACGATCTTAAGCTTATTAGTAAACATGCTTCCATGGTTACAACTCAAGTAGAACAAGTTCTTAAGGCTCAAGATGAATTGCTTAATAATAAGAATAATGATAATGATGTTAGGGTTATGACTAGAGGTGGTAAAATGACCCAGGAACCCTTGTATCCTGAGGGTCATCCTAAGAGACTTGAGCAGGATCCTCAGAGAATTAATACTGATGCACCTAGTACTAGTAATAAAAAGAAAAAGAAAACTGATAGGACTTTGCATGCTAGTGAACCTGCTATAGACACACCTGAGAATCCCAATGATATTTATATTTCTGATGCTGAGACACAATATGGTGATGAACATGAACTCAGTGATAATGTTAATGATGATGTTCACATTGATGCTCAACCTAGTAATGATAATGATGTAGAGATTGAACCTCCAGTTGATCTTGATAGAATCAACGTTATGATAAGAGAGACTTTGTTGCTAGGAAACATGGTAAAGAAAGAGAACCATGGGTTCAGAAACCCATGCCCTTTCCTCCTAAGCCATCCAAGAAAAAGGATGACGAGGATTTTGAGCGATTTGCTAAAATGATTAGACCCATCTTTTTGCGTATGCGTTTGACTGATATGCTTAAAATGCCTCCTTATGCTAAGTATATGAAAGATATTGTTACTAATAAAAGAAAGATATCTGAAGCTAAAATTTCCACCATGCTTGCTAATTATTATTTTAAGGATGGAATACCAAAGAAACTAGGATATCCAGGGGTACCAACTATACCAAAGAAACTGCTTTATGTGATCTTGGAGCCGGTGTTAGTGTTATGCCTTTCTCTTTGTATCGTGGACTTGAATTGAATAAGTTGACACCTACTAAAATCTCCTTGCAAATGGATGATAAATCAACTGCTATACCAATCGGTATTTGTGAGGATGTGCCTGTTGTGGTTGCAAACGTTACTATATTAACAGACTTTGTTATTCTAGATATTCCCGAGGACGACAGTTTGTCGATCATTCTTGGTAGACCCTTTTTGAATACTGCAAGGGCTATTATTGATTGCAACAAAGGCAATGTCACTTTTCATGTTAATGGTAATGAGCATACGGTGCACTTTCCGAAGAAACAACCTCAAGTTCATAATATCAATTCTATTGGAAAAATTTCAAATATTACTATTGGAGGTGTTGAATTCCCTCTTCCTACTGTCAAAAAGAAATCTGATATTTTTATTGTCGGGGACATGCATATCCCCATTGAGGTAACCTAGTGTTATTCAAAAGTTCTCTGGTTTCATTTCACTCGGAAGAAGTTTGTTAATGAGACTTGATCAGCCTCGTTAATGGATTCCTTTTGATGAGCATGAGATGGATGAATTTAGAAAGCACAACTCTATGTACCCATATTTTACTTTCTGTTAATTAGTTTAAATAAAGCAAAAGTAGTATTTTCTATATTTTTTTTGAATTATCCATGCAATAAAAATGTCCCGTAAATAAAAGTTCTCAAAATGCCCTGAAAATTGTATATGTTTTTTTAGAATATTTTAGAATTTCTGGTGCAAAGAACACACCAGAGGGCCTCAACAGTTAGCCACAAGGGTGGAGGGCGCGCCCACCCCCCTGGGACGCGCCCCCTGACCTTGTGGGCCCCTGTGGTCCCCCTCCACTTATTCCAGCACCCATCCTCTCCTTCTTCCTCCAGAAAAAATCACTCCATAGCTCAAAGTCGTGTTCTTGCTCATCTTGCTGCCATTTTTGATCTCCTTGCTCAAAGCCCCATTCACAAAACTGCTTTGGGGGATTGTTCTTCGGTATGTGACTCCTCCAATGGTCCAATTAGTTTTTGTTCTAGTGCTTTATTCATTGCAAATTTTTGCTGCTGTGGTGACCATGTTCTTGAGCTTGCATGTCAAATTTATATGGTCCAAAGTTGTTTTGATGGATGATATAGCTTCTCGACACTTGTAGGAGTAGTTGCTATCACTTTTGTTGAGTTTGGTTCACTTTTATTTTGAGACACTAAAAATTTCAGAAATTTTTCAGAGAAAGAAAAATGTCTAGGAGAATGTACCAAGGTGGTTCTTCAAGGAAGCAAGCACCGAGGCATGCGATACGCGACCCGGACCCTGAGCTACCAAGGGAAGCTCAAGTGAGGCCGTGTGAAAAGCCGTCGGATGAATTTATGGATCATGCATGTTTTAAGGGTGAATTCTATGCGTACATACAATATTCCGGCCTCGAGGATTTCTTATCGGACAAGTGCTTACAATATTATTATCTCACCGATTCCTTCATACGGAGGTTTGAGTTCTCATCCAAGCGTAATACGAATACTGTCCTGTTTGATCTTTATGATGAATCTTATACCATGGACCTAGAAGATTTTCGTGATGGATGCAAAATTCCACAATGGGGTAGTCTTAGTGAGCCTCATAAATCTAAATATAACGATTTCCTTGCTAGCATCACTGTAGGAGAAACTAGAAACATCACACAAGCAACCGTAGGGAGCATTCGCTTTCCTGCCATACATTATTTTGCTCTCTTTATCGGTAGATGTATTAATGGTAAAGATGAACAATGCCATATCTGCATTCCAGATCTCAGTGTTATCAAGTGTGCGGTGTTAGGTGATAAACGGTATAATTTGGGGGCCATTATTGCTAGAAGGCTTCATCTTAATGCCAAAGATGGAGATTTATTTGTTGGGATTTATGCAACTTGTTTAGCTAATTATTTGGGTGTGCCTATTCGAGGTTATGATATTGAGTTGCCACCCGCTTTTCTGGATTATGAGGCTATGGTATGCCACCAGTTTCTTAAGAGGAACGAACAAATTCTCCAGTACCGACTAATCTTTGATAGATGGCGTGCCGTCCTTGTTACTCTTCCTGCTCTTGCTTTCTTTATCTTTCAGGCAAACGGACGATATTTTATAACTAGAGAGGAGGCGAACGAGTATGAGAGAGCAGCGGAGGCCGCTCGACTTCAGGAGGCATCTCGCCAAGCGGTAGCTGCTGCAGCACAGTACGACCCCAACTTCAACTTTGGATATCCACCAGGCCATCCGTGGGCTTAGACCAACTTAGGCCAAAAGCCTAAGCTTGGGGGGAGTACGTATTTCTCACCGACATTACATTCATGTTCACACACTCATTTCAGTTGTCGATGTTCATACTTTTTCATTGTATCATCCATGGTAGTTTATTTCTTTTTTCCGCTTTCTTGTGTGTTTATTTAACCTCAAGAAAAACCAAAAAAATAATAGTAGTTTACTTTCCATGCATGCTTGGTTGTAAAATTAAAAGAAAACCCAAAAAGATTTCTCGTGTTTGTTGGGAGCTTTCCCGTGTAAATAGTTTTTCTCGTTCTTGTTTTGCTCTTTTCAGAAAAAACAAAAACTCCAAAAATACTCCAGTGTGTTTCTTTGAATTTCTTTTCTTTTTTTGAGGTTCGAGAGGAGAAGACCACGATGAAAATGTTGAGTGGCTCTCATATGCATTAATGTTGATCTAACAAAGAGCCCATATTACCTTGTTTTCTCCTCTGAATAAATGTTTGCAGATTCCAGCTTAGTCCAATGCACGTGCACTATTATTATTATCCACACCGTTCGGTTGTGCAAGTGAAAGGCAATAATGACGATATATGATGAAATGATTGAGATGAGTAAAAGCTGGTATGAACTCGACCTATCTTGTTTTTGTAAATATGATTAGTTCATCGTTCCTGATTCAGCCTATTATGAATGAAACATTTTTGCAATGAAAATTAGAGATTATAGTTACTCATGCCATGCTTAATTAGCTAGGAGCTTATAATGGTTTATGTCATGGTTTTGTCACGGCAGATGTCCTAGAGAAAGGACTTAGTCGTGGAGCCATCGCTACGGGTTAACTTAAAGGGGTTAAAGCGGACAAGGTACGCAAGAGAGTTTTATACTAGTTCGGCCCCTTACGATGAAGGTAAAAGCCTACGTCTAGTTGTGATGGAATTGCTGGGGTTTCGATGACCAGGGAGCGAATACGCTTTGCCTGAGTCTCGAGTTGTTATCTGTTGTCCTTGAACCGCCGCCGGGTCGTCCTCTTATATACATGGGTTGACGCCCGTCGGTTTACAGAATCCCGAGGCCGGCTCATAATCGTGTCCGGCTCGGTCTCTCCTACTTCTATCTTATAACACAAGTTTACATATCAATGCCGGTTTATGTCTACAGGCCTGAAACCGGCTTTGGTCCCTGGGCCTTCATAAAGCGTCACCGTCTGTCTTCATGGACTTCAGATACAGATGAACTACTTATGGGGTTAACCCGGCCTCTCCTGGCCGGTTTACGTCCAGTGGTAATATCCCCAACATTAGGCCCCAGATTGATTTGAACTGGTTCATGTCAATCCTCAATACTTAAGATAATTTCTTCTTCAACATCTTCACATAATCTTGTAAACTTCCATGACATCATCTTCTAGGACCATGGAAAACTGCCGTGACATCACCTGTTATTTAAAACTGTGTATAATCCACCTTCATTAATTAGCCTCCGACAATCGAGGTGACATCTCTGCCTCATATCCAAAATTTAGGCTCCTCGATTCTCGTGCCTGACACTTATCTTTCTGCCCTTATAAATAGGGCCAGGGGGTCTTTCCATTTTCCCCCTCATGCCTCTTCGCGTCGTCGTCTTCCTCGCACCGACCGACCCTCAAGCTCTGCCGCCGCCGTCGTCCTTCGCCTCTGCTTCGACAAAGGCCGCTGCATCAACCTGATCATACCAGAGAAAAGCGGTGATCCTCCGCTGCTTCCTCCTGCACCAGTAAGTCCCTCTTCTTCTCGCCCTTGATCCGCCATTAGGGTTCGGTGTTCTTCCTAGCTTGAAGCTGTTCTTCCTTCGGTAGCACCAATGGCCGGTTAGATCTGACTATTTTCAGCGCCTTTTGTAGTTTAGAATCCTTTCTTCTTGTTAAGGCATCTGCTTGATATCCAACTCATCTGAACTTGGTGAACCTTTAACACGCTGGAAATTAGGTCAGAATATATTTTGTTTTTCCAATGCGCGGTAGATCTGAAATTACCCTGGCAAGATGTGAAACTTGTTTCTTCCTTCCCTTATACATTTTTAATACCAGATTGGGCGGTTTAACTTCATGTACAGAATGATGACCCAGTAGATACCATTAGTCCCCTGTTGAACCGCCAATGCATTCATCATTGTACTGTTTCCATTGTCAGACTCCGGTTTACGAATAACCAATTCCGGTTTAACAATATGCTTACATCCTTATACCACTGTATAGTTGACCTTTGTAAATCTTAAACCGACAATAATCATGTTTCAGATCTTCCATTGCCATGGCCAAGCAAGTCTATGAATGCAATTGGGCTCCTTCTCGAGTAACCGAAGAACAGTTAAACAATCTTGTTAAACCGGGCGCTTTAGCCAAGAAAGATGTCATCCACTGGAGGGTCCCTGGCCCGGAAAATCCTCCTACACCCAAGGATGGAGAGGTAGTCGTGTTTGCTGATCATCTCGAGTCGAGGTTTTAGCCCTCCCGGTTCAAAAATTTCCGAGATGTACTAGCCAATTTTCAGCTGCGCCCTCAAGACATCGGTCCCAATTCTGTGACCAACATCTGCCACTTCCAAGTCTTCTGTGAGGTTTATCTGCAAGAGGAACCTACAGTCGAACTGTTTAGGGATTTCTTTCACTTAAACCGTCGCACAGAGTTCTCGGATGGACCCAATACGGAACTGGGCGGAATGGCGGTTCAGAAAAGGAAAGAAGTCACCTTCCCTCATCCCAAACTCCACAGTCACCCCAAAGAGTGGAACCAGACTTGGTTTTATTGCATGGATACCTCTCCATCTGATGAAAACCCCCTGCCGGGTTACCGCCCTGAACGCCTGAGCAACACACATCCTTTTCCTCAGAGGTTGACTGCAAGAGAAAGGGCCAACTATGCTCCTCAATTATCAAAGCTCAGAGCCTTCATGGCAAACGGTTTGACAGGAGTTGATCTTGCTCGTTGTTGGATAAGCTGGAGTATTCTGCCCTTAAGCCGGCGCTCCGGTTTGATGTGTGAGTATACGGGGAGTTTGAAGGATGCTCAGCGGCACATTGACATTCAGCTTACAGATGCAGAAGTCACTGAGGCTGTAAAAAAGATACTGAACGAACCGGAGGCTGTCTGTGCCCAAACCGGACTACTCCCTTTCTGCACCTTCAACAAACCACCAGCTGTAAGAATCATATAATCTTTTTATCTGAAGTTGCTTCTGTCCAAATATTCTCTGAAAGTGTGATTATTTTCTGACAGGGTGATGATCCGTTCTGGAACAAGAAACCATCACAAGACAAACCGGCGAAGCCGCAAGACAAACCGGTCAAGCCAGTTCGTCCAAAGACCAAGGTTGTTAAAAAACCTGCCAAGAGAAGGACCACTGCATCCTCCGATCTACCAGCTGATGACGATGTGGGTAATCCGGAACCAGAGGTAGAACTTGACTCTCTTGGTTCATTTTTCGTACACCTCATTGACAATGATTATTATCAGGACGACGCTGAAGGCAGTCATGCTGACGATGTAGAGGTAATCATTCTTTCCTCCGATTCAGATCCTCTGCCGACATCGAAAATCCGTCGAGCAAACCGGAAAGTAAAATTTTCTCACCCCCTTGCTTACTTGGACCCAAACTTTCTTTTGAAGACACTGCAGCACGAGGCTCGCCGCACAACCTGACACAGCGGCCAGGTAGTTACCTCCGCCGGTTTACCGAACAGTCCGGTTTGGAAACGCCGATCAGAGGTCTCTTATCCCATTGATACTTCATGCCCTAAAGCAGGTTGTTTCCGCCAGCCTCTTAACCCGTCTGATTCAAATTATCAGGGTACTTCTCACTCATCTTCTGGCGATTCATCGGCCACACAGCTTCCACCCCTCAAAACAGTTCCTGGGTGAGCTATGCACGTGTCTTTATTCTTGATGTGTTATCTTTACATACTGTACTGATCCTCATGTCTATCTTTTCTCAGCACCAAGCCGAGACCCAGCAAGAAGGCTCGGTTAAGCAAACCGGCTGATGATAATGTAGCTGTTGAACCGGAAAAAACTCCAGATCCGGAAGAAACCGACGCTGACGCCATGCTTAATGACCCGCCGCCTCAAGACCATGACTTCCTTGCCGAACAAGTGCGAGTTGACACTACAAGCCATGCAGACCAGCCAACCAGCCCTGTCCGAACTGATGACAAACTGGTCAGTCCATTTAAGGATACTGACAAACCGCCAACTCCAGTAAAGGCTGCTGACGATAAGGACGACGACATTATGATTACTTGCACTGGCCACACCACTCCTGGAAATCATGTCGCTTTGTCAAATCATACTGCCAAGGACGAGCTCTCTGCTATCGGCAAAGGCAAATGGAATGCCGAGTTATCAAGCTACGCCCATCTCAATACTCAAGACATTCACTCTGGCTTCTTGAACCGTCTGTATACCAGCCGTGACTATGAAGCTATTTTGGTAAACTTGATGAAGGAGCGATATGAGGTAACTTCATAAGTGTATCTCTCTTATATTTAATTGCAGCTTATCAACCCCAGTAGCCCCCAAGTGACGGTTTAAGATACCAATTTAAACCGGGACTTAGTAACAATTTCATGTTTGTAACAATGCATCTTAACTTCATTGATGTAGCCCCCAAGGGCCGATTTAACTTTATAAAGATGAACCGGGACTTTGTAGAAGAATTCCCATATCAGCATTTTCTGAGCAAATACACATTAGCCCCCAAGTGCCAAGCTTAATACTTGTATTGTGCTTGGGACTTGTAAAAATTTCTGATATGGAGCAAATATGCATTAGCCCCCAAGAACTAAGGGCATAACTTGTTATGTGCTTGGTACTTCAAATATGTATTGTCAACTTATTATATATCTGTCTCTTTATAGGCTGAACTGAGCAAGAAGGAATCTCAAACCGCCGATCTGCAAGAAAATATCAAGACCCAACAGGCCGAAGCTTCCAAGGCAAAAGATGAGCTGACGAGCGCCTTAGCCGCAATGGAAAGCTAAAGGAGAGCTTCAACAAGGAGCGGGCGGATTGGAACACGGAGAAATCCACTTTACAGAAACGAGCTGAAGACGCCGAAGCAGCTCTCAAACCGGTGGTAGACGAGCTGACTGGTGTAAAGCGGCAAGTACATGCTATGACCGTTGCTGTGTTTGGTAAGCATCCTTGCTTTATACTTTCAACATATCTTCCCATGTGTTGCTGGTTTACTAACGTTTATAATGATGCAGGAACTCATATTAGCCATCTGGGCTCTGACGTACAGAAGAAATTGAAAGCAGCCTATACTCTAATAGAGCATCTGTACACCGGTGCGCAGCGGATCATCTGCACCGCTTCACACAATAAACCTCCTCCAACATTGATCAAGGACACCTTAGAAAGGCTATCCATGCTGCCTGCCTGGGTTGAAGAACTAAAGAAAGCTGCGGCAAGGGCCGGAGCTCTGACCGCTCTAACCTGGGAAAAGGCGTGGGTGCCTGATCTTGATCCGGTGGACGTGGCTAGAGGCTTCCCAAGCTTAAAAGAAGATGGATCAGAATTTGGCCAGGAGGATCTCCGCGCCATAAACCGGGAAGTACGTCCACTGTCTTGTCAATTGGCTGAAGAAGCTAATCTCTCATACTATCAGGCAAGTTATGATGACAAGAACAGACGGGTTGCTGCACCGATTCTGGAAGCGCAAAATCTGATCCCTCCAATCCGTAAGCACACTTATGCCCCTGATATTGAACCGTCAACCCTTATAAGCGACGAAGTTGTGTTCCAAGCTTTAACTGGGATCGACTGGACAACTGTTGACTTCCAGCCGCTGGGTAGAGACGAAGAAGATGAACCGGTGCAAGATGATCCGCAGCCGTCAGGTCAAGCTGATAAGCAATCATAATCCAGGGGCCGGCTTAGTCTTCCACGTACTGCAATGCTTATTGAGAAACAATTATCCCTTTGGGCACTGAAACGCCTTGTAATAGGCTAGTTAAAACACTTGGTCTGTTATGCCTTCGTGCATATTTATCTGCAACTGATGCATGTTAATCCGCCATGCTTTAAGATATGATGTTCATAATCCATAGCTATTTATTCAAGTTGTTCCTGCAGATAAGAAGCTTAAAGCGCCCTGGCGGTTTACCACCGGGCGCGTCATGATACCCAAATATATATATGACCACGGTTTATAACCAAGGTTGTAAAAGATAACCAAATATGGAAATATATGATACCTGGGACCTTTAGGCATGATGTTGGCTGACCAATTTTGTAGTGAGGGCCATAACCCTAACTCTGGAGGATAAGTAACTCCTGTTATATGATACCGGTTTACAATAAAACCGTTCCGGGTTGTGATAAACACCGGCTTATTCCATACTGGTGACTTTGAGTCAAAACCAGACCGGGCTGATAGTCTCCGGATTATAATTTGATCGTGTACTGACAACTTGTAGTTGACAGCCTAACCGGGTTGATAAACACCGGTTTGAAAAACATCACAAATCTTATCAAAAGAAAGAGAAACTTAGCAAAAGGCAAATAAAACCGTTGTAGTCGAGGCTTTTCACGGGCTGCCAGGCCCTAAATTCGACAGCAAAGAATCTCCAAACAACATTGTGAGCTGTGCTCAGTGGGTGCCTATGTTTGAGCTGTTGTTTTACAACACTCTCTTTGGCCCCGGATTGATGTGGCTTTGAGCCGATCAAGAGGTGTGACTGTGGTTCGGATACGACCAAGCCCCAAGTGATGCTGTGGCATTGCGCCGATCAAGAGGTGTAGCTATGGTTCGGGTACGACCAAGCCCCCAAGTGATGCTATGGCATTGCGCCGATCAAGAGGTGTAGCTATGGTTCGGGTACGACCAAGCCCCCAAGTGATGATGTGGCATTGCGCCGATCAAGAGGTGTAGTTATGGTTCGGATACGACCAAGCCCCCAAGTGATGTTGTGGCATTGCGCCGATCAAGAGGTGTAGCTATGGTTCGGATACGACCAAGCCCCCAAGTGATGCAATATAAATCTTAGAGAAGCTAAATCAAGGGGTAAACCGGACGCCGCTTTGTAAGCTCCATGTAACCACACATGATGTAAGAAAAACAACAGATACCCCGCTTTAGCCGAGGTTCCGGTTTATTATATTGATCATAATATATACATTGTCATAATATGTACATAAGCAGAGCCTATAGCTCAAGTATAGTAAGGCCGAAGATGAGCAATATTCCACGGCCGGTTGGTCTCCTCCTCCGATTTACGTGAGTCTTTGCGCTCTCGAACATCGATTAGGTAGTATGACCCGTTGTGCAGATTCTTGCTGACCACAAAGGGTCCTTCCCAAGGGGGGGATAGCTTGTGCATATCCGTCTGATCCTGGATGAGCCGAAGCACCAAATCACCTTCTTGAAAGGTTCTGGTTCTAACCCGGCGGCTATGATAACGACGCAGATCTTGCTGATAAATCGCCGAACGGGCTGCCGCCATGTCACGTTCCTCATCTAACAGGTCAAGAGCTTCCTGCCGTGCCTTCTCGTTGTCAGCTTCAACATATGCCGCTACACGAGGCGAGTCATGACGGATGTCACTAGGAAGAACTGCTTCCGCTCCATAAACCATGAAAAATGGTCTGTATCATGTCGATCTGTTGGGTGTGGTATTGATGCTCCACAACACAGAAGGTAACTCCTCAACCCAACAACCCGGCGTCCGTTGCAAAGGAACCATAAGCCGGGGTTTGATGCCTCTCAAGATCTCTTGATTGGCCCTCTCCGCTTGACCATTAGACTGTGGGTGAGCCACTGATGACACGTCAAGCCGGATGTGCTCACGTTGACAGAACTCCTTCATGGCACCTTTTGACAGATTGGTACCATTGTCTGTTATAATGCTGTGTGGAAAGCCGAACCGGAAGATCACCTTTTTGATGAATTGAACCGCCGTGGCTGTGTCACACTTACTAACTGGCTCTGCCTCCACCCACTTCGTGAACTTATCAACCGCCACCAAAAGGTGGGTCTTCTTGTCCTTGGACCTCTTGAAAGGCCCAACCATATCCAGCCCCCAAGTTGCAAACGGCCAGGTGATTGGAATCATCCTCAATTCTTGAGCCGGTACATGAGCGCGTCTTGAGAATTTCTGACAGCCATCACATCTTTTGACCAAGTCCTCGGCATCAGCATGAGCTGTCAACCAATAGAAACCGTGACGAAACGCCTTGGCCACCAAAGATTTTGAACCGGCGTGGTGACCACAATCTCCTTCGTGGATCTCACGCAAAATTTCACGGCCTTCCTCAGGAGACACACAGCGTTGAAACGCCCCTGTCACACTGCAATGATGTAACTCTCCATTGATAATAGTCATGGACTTGGACCGCCGGATTATCTGCCTGGCCAAAGTTTCATCCTCTGGTAACTCGCCCCGGTTCATATACGCCAGATATGGAACCGTCCAATCCGGGATAACATGAAGGCCGCCACCAACTGAGCCTCCGGATCAGGAACAGCCAAATCCTCTTCACCAGGGAGCTTGACGGACGGATTATGCAAAACATCCAGGAAGACATTAGGTGGAACCGGTTTACGTTGGGAACCCAGGCGGCTTAAAGCGTCCGCCGCTTCATTCTTCCGCCGGTCCACATGATCCACCTGATAACCTTTAAAAGTGACCTGCAACAATATCCACCTCACGACGATATGCTGCCATTAGTGGGTCCTTGGAATCCCAAGTGCCGGACACTTGTTGAGCCACCAGATCCGAGTCACCGAAGCACTTAACTCGGCTTAGGTTGATCTCCTTAGCCATCCGAAGACCATGTAGTAAAGCCTCATATTCAGCTGCATTGTTAGTGCAAGGGAACATTAAACGGAGAACATAACAAAACTTATCACCTCGTGGGGAAGTTAATACGACTCCAGCCCCCGAGCCCTCCAATTGCCTGGACCCATCAAAATGAATAGTCCAATAAGTATGATCCGGCTTCTCTTCTGGCGCTTGTAATTCTGTCCAATCATTGATGAAATCCACAAGTGCCTGAGATTTGATCGCCGTTCGGGGTAGGTATTTCAACCCATGAGGCCCGAGCTCTATAGCCCACTTAGCAATCCGGCCAGTTGCTTCCCTGTTCTGGATTATATCTCCCAACGGAGCAGAGCTGACCACCGTGATGGGATGACCTTGGAAATACTGCTTAAGCTTCCGGCTTGCCATAAAACCCCATACACCAATTTTTGCCAATGCGGGTACCTCTGCTTGGACTCAATAAGTACCTCACTGATATAGTAAACCGGCCGCTGAACCGGATATTCCTTTCCTGCCTCCTTGCGCTCCACCACAATAGCCACACTAACAGCCCGAGCGTTAGCTGCCACATATAGCAACAATGGTTCTTTGTCAACTGGAGCAGCGAGAATCGGCGGATTAGCCAGCTGCCGCTTTAAGTCCTCAAATGCTTCATTAGCGGCGTCACTCCAGACGAAGTTATCCGTTTTCTTCAGCATCTGATACAAAGGGATGGCCTTCTCGCCAAGGCGACTGACAAACCGGCTCAACGCGGCAATCCGGCCTGCCAGGCGTTGAACATCATTGATACACTTCGGTTTAGCCAAGGAGGTGATGGCTTTGATCTTTTCCGGATTAGCTTCAATGCCCCTGTTAGACACCAAAAAGCCCAAGAGCTTGCCTGCAGGTACACCAAAGACACACTTGGCCGGATTAAGCATCATTTTATAAACCCGCAGGTTATCAAAGGTTTCCTTCAAGTCATCAATCAATGTCTCCTTCTTCCTTGATTTTACCACAATATCATCCACATAGGCGTGAACATTGCGGCCGATCTGTTTATGAAGACAATTCTGCACACACCGTTGATAAGTCGCCTGGGCACTCTTGAGCCCAAAGGGCATGGACACATAGCAGAAGGCTCCAAAGGGAGTTATGAAGGCTGTCTTCTCCTGGTCCTTAACTGCCATTTTGATCTGATGATAACCAGAATATGCATCCAAAAAGCTCAAACGCTCGCAACCCGCCGTAGCATCAATAATTTGATCAATACGAGGGAGGGCAAAAGGATCTGCTGGACAAGCTTTGTTAAGGTCTGTGTAGTCCACACACATACGCCAAGTGCCATTCTTCTTGAGGACCAGCACCGGATTAGCCAACCACTCAGGATGGAATACTTCAACGATAAATCCAGCTGCCAAGAGTCTGGCTACTTCTTCTCCAATAGCTTTGCGTCTTTCTTCATTGAACCGGTGGAGAAGCTGCTTGACCGGTTTATACTTGGGATCAACATTGAGAGTGTGCTCAGCGAGTTCTCTCGGTACACCTGGCATGTCAGAAGGCTTCCATGCAAAGATGTCCCGATTCTCACGGATGAACTCGATGAGCGCGCTTTCCTATTTCGGATCCAAGTTAGCGCTGATGCTAAACTGCTTGGACGAATCGCCAGGCACGAAGTCAACAAGCTTAGTCTCATCAGCCGATTTAAACTTCAGGGCCGGATCATGCTCTGTAGTTGGTTTCTTCAACGAAGTCATATCTGCCGGATCAACATTGTCCTTGTAAAACTTCAACTCTTCTGTTGCACAAACCGACTCAGCATAAGCCGCATCACCTTCTTCACACTCCAGAGCAATCTTGCGGCTCCCATGCATGGTTATAGTTCCCTTGTGACCCGGCATCTTGAGCTGCAGATAGACATAACAAGGCCGTGCCATAAACTTAGCATAAGCTTGCCGTCCAAATAGGGCATGATACGGGCTTTTGATTTTCACCACTTCAAAGGTCAAAGTTTCTGATCTTGAGTCATGCTCATCTCCAAAAGCCACCTCCAGAGCTATCTTACCAATAGGATACGCCGATTTACCAGGCACCACACCATGGAACACCGTGTTGGACGGTTTAAGATTTTTATCTGTTAACCCCATGCGACGGAAAGTTTCATGATAAAGGATATTGATACTACTCCCTCCGTCCATGAGTACCTTGGTGAACTTATAGCCTCCCACCTGAGGTGCCACCACCAACGCCAGATGACCCGGATTATCAATCCGGGGTGGATGATCCTCTCGACTCCACACAATAGGCTGTTCAGACCAGCGTAAGTATCGGGGGACCGCCGGTTCAACGGCATTCACCGCCCTTTTACGAAGCTTCTGATCGCGCCTGTCCAAGCTAGTGGTGAAGACATGATACTGTCCGCTATTCAACTGCTTCGGGTTGCTCTGGTAACCCGACTGCTGCTGCTGCTGATTGCCCTGATGATTATAGCCACCTTGGTTACCCTGATTACTTTGATTGTTATGTCCACCCTGATTACTGTGGAAGCCTGAACCGGAATTTCCTCCGCCATAACCCGGCCCATGAGAGCCGGGGCCCGAACCGCCTCCTGGTCCATGATCATACCAGAAAGAATCAGAATTTTTGAACTCTTGCATTATGTAACAATCTTTCCAGAGGTGCGTGGACGGGTCCTCCTTCGTCCCATGCTTTGGACAGGGCTGGTTCAACAGATAAGACAAACGGTCCGGATTAGGACTTGGCCTTCCACCGCGCTGGGGCGGTTTACCCTTACGCCGCTGGCCCTTGTCATGTGTATTAGTATTAGCCACAAAGTCTAAACCGTGGTCCGCCTTACGCTTGCCGCCGTTTCCATGACCCGCCGGGTTGTGGTGCTGCCCCTTGGCGTTGCCGCTCTTTTTTCCCTTCCCTGTCTTATCATCGTCAGACTCGGGATCCTTGGTACTATCAGAGTCGGCATACTTCACCAGTGCAGCCATGAGGGTTCCCATGTCATTACAATGACGTTTGAGCCGTCCCAACTTCAACTTCAGGGGTTCAAACCGGCAATTGCCTTCCAATGTTAAAACTGCGGTGTCAGCGTTGATGCGGTCCGATGAATGCAAAATCTCCGAAACCCGGCGCACACAATGGGTTGTTGACTCTCCTTCCTCCTGGACACACGCAGCTAAGTCCACAATTGACATGGGTTGCTTGCATGTATCCTTGAAATTCTGAATAAACCGGGCTCTCAACTTGGCCCATGACCTGATAGAATTAGCCGGTAAGCTCTTTAACCAAGTGTAAGCTGTCCCTTCTAGCATCATGGTGAAGTATTTCACACATGCCGCATCATCCACATCCAGCATCTCCATGGCCATCTCATAGCTTTCGACCCATGTTTCAGGGAATAAATCGGCGGTGTAATTCGGCACCTTGCGCGGGCCCTTGAAATCCTTGGGCAGGCGCACATTACGTAACGCCGGGACGAGACACGGCACTCCCAAAGAACTAGAGGTAACTCCTGGTTCCACCGATGTGGTTGGACGAACCGGAGTAAGCTGACAGACTTCATGCTGCGCCGCTGACTCGGCCTCTCTGCGTGCCCGAGCCCGGTCCACCACCTCCTGAGCATCACCAGCACCACCCGCCGGGTTATTGCCATGGGGCGGATCATGGTTCCGCGCATTGCTTGACTCTTCCGGTTCATCCATACGCCTGCTGTAGCTCCGGCTTGGACGGGGAGTGGAATGAATCCGATTGCGACTATTGAATAAGCCTCCTGTTGAACCAAGGCTGTCTGAAGAAGCTCCTTAACCTGACGCGTCTCGACCGCCGCCGGAGAATCGCCTTCGATCGGGATGGCCGCCAGCCGTGAAGCGGCAGCGACAATGTTGTCCATCGGGTTAGAATAATGACCCGGTGGCGTGGGGACATGCGGTGCTACAATGTTGTTCTGACGAGGCGGGTCCACCAAACGTGGCTGAACCGTCGCTCCTGCTCCAGGTGCCTCCGCCCGGTTTACCACCGGCGGATTACTGGTCCCTGCTCCTGGGGTGTTAAAGAGATTTCTAGAGGCATAAACCGGCGGCAGGCGAGATCGGTGCCTCCTCTTCAGGACTTCGTTCGACGCACTCTGATCCAGCATAATCCGGTAAGCTTGTGCATCCAAAGCGGCCCGCTCCGCGGCTATCCTGGTATTCTCAACTGCTAAGTTGGCTTCGGCCTGGGTGATCTGACCTTTCACTTTCACGATTTCCGCATTGTGCGCATCCTGATCCGCCGGGTTAACCTCCGCCATCAGCATTGCCAACGCGTCAAACAAATCAGATAGAACCTGAGCTGGCGGTCGCACAGGGCCTCCTGCCCCGGCCGCTGTTGCTGCTGCCGATCCGGAAATCATCGCCGCTGCGGTCGAAGAGTGGAGCGCCGGTTGCATACCGGCCATGAAGATCGCGACCCGGTTTGGCAGGTCAAAGGGGTCCGGAATACTGTCGCCATCGGAACATCCCCCAATCCGGCCATCTTGTAACTGATATAACGACCCGGTCTCTCCGGTCGATGACTCGTCGCCGGAATAAACGACGATCTCACCACCAGATTCCAATCTATCCTCGGATTCCCCTCCATGGATAACTCCCATGAAGGCACGCTTCATGACAGGCTTGACCCGGGCAGATCTCGCACGCTGAGCCATTTCGACGAGGTCGGTGCAGATGTCCGACTCAGGGCCCGGTTCGCCGATCTTGCCAATGAAAACGTGTATGCCACCAAAGGGGACCCGGTACCCATACTCGATTGAGCCGGCCTCGGGGCCCCAACCTGCATCGTCGATGTAGAGCTTGCCGCGATGACTCTTGGTCATCCGGCCCACAGCGTAACCCTTGAGTCCTTCGAAGTTGCCCTCCAAGAACTTGAAACCATCGTGCGATAGCCCCACGGTGGGCGCCAACTGTCGTGGTTTTGTCACGGCAGATGTCCTAGAGAAAGGACTTAGTCGTGGAGCCATCACTACGGGTTAACTTAAAGGGGTTAAAGCAGACAAGGGACGCAAGAGAGTTTTATACTAGTTCGGCCCCTTACGATGAAGGTAAAAGCCTACGTCTAGTTGTGATGGAATTGCTGGGGTTTCGATGACTAGGGAGCGAACACGCTTTGCCTGAGTCTCGAGTTGTTATCTGTTGTCCTTGAACCGCCACTGGGTCGTCCTCTTATATACATGGGTTGACGCCCGTCGGTTTACAGAATCCCGACGCCGGCTCATAATCGTGTCCGGCTCGGTCTCTCCTACTTCTATCTTATAACACAAGTTTACATATCAATGTCGGTTTATGTCTACAGGCCTTAAACCGGCTTTGGGCCCTGGGCCTTCATAAAGCGTCACCGTCTGTCTTCATGGACTTCAGATACAGATGAACTACTTATGGGGTTAACCCGGCCTCTCCTGGCCGGTTTACATCCAGTGGTAATATCCCCAACAGTTTACCTTGCGTGCCAACATGGAAATTAAAATGGTTGTGATGTAGTATGATAGGGTGGTATCCTCCTTTGAATGATTCGAGTGGCTTGACTTGGCACATGTTCACGCATGTAGTTGAAACAAAATCAACATAGCCTCTATAATATTTATGTTCATGGTAATTTATATCCTACTCATGCTTGCACTCAATGTTGGTTAACCTCAATACATGTTTATGACTGTTGTCGCTCTCTAGTTGGTCGCTTCTCAGTCTTTTTCTAGCCTTCACTTGTACTAAGTGGGAATACTGCTTGTGCATCCATTTCCATAAACCTCAAAGTTGTTCCATATGAGTCCACCATACCTTCCTATATGCGGTATTTACCTGCCATTCCAGGTAAATTTGCAAGTGCCAACCTCTAAACCTTCATATGATAATTTGTTTTGTATGCTCGAATAGCTCATGTATCAACTAGGGCTGTCAATATCTTCCATGCTAGGTGGGTTATTCTCACAATGAGTGGACTCCGCTCATCATTCACCAGAAAATGGCTGGTAACCGAAATGCCCAGTCCCATGCTCAATGCAAATCAAATCAAAATAATTGCAAACAAAACTCCCCCAGGATTGTTGTTAGTTGGATGGTACCCGTTGTTTCGGACCAGCCGTGGAGTGTTCTTGTTGGTGGTGGGGGAGTATAAACTTTACCATTCTGTTTGGGAACCGCCTATAATTTATGTAGCATGCAAGATACCGAGATCTCTTAGTTGTTATGTTGACAATGAAAGCAAACCGCTCAAAATATTATTCAATCTCTATTTCAAAACTCGAGCTCTGGCACCTCTGCAAATCCCTGCTTCCCTCTGAGTCATCATTCTCTTATTAAAAAGCACCAGTTAGAGAGCACCACTGTCATTTGTATGCATAGTCATTAATTTATATTGAGTATGATTGTGACTGGATCTCTTTTACCATGAATTACAATGTCTAGTCAGTCCTCGATCTTTAGAGGTGCTCTGCTGGAACGACCCGAGACCGACGCTCCAGACGCCATCCATGTTTTTCATTGTTGCCGTGTGATTTATTTATTTGTTGCATTCATCATCGCATCATACCCATTGCATCCGCATGTTTTCATAAAACTCGTGGTCCGTTCGTAGTTGCCGCTTCTTCATCGCCTCTGTTGATCTTTCTCAGACAAACCATTCTTTTGTCGTCCAACCGTTTGACCCTCTCTACACAATTCCCAGACCCCCCCCCTCGCGCATGTCCGAAACTTCCCCGAACCCCACCCGCTCAATCATCACCGTTGGATTCGGATCATCTCCAAACATCCCTAAAATATCTCCGGCTTCTTATTTGGGCTTCTCTAGCCTATTTATTCTCGGCCGCCCGATTACGATCGGAGGGTCCAAAGACCCCTAACTCTATCCCATATGTATATATATATATATGTCTAACCCTAGGCTATCCCATCCATTGCCCCCCTATCCAATCGCCGCCGCCACACTCCACCTCCCACCTCGGGATCTCCTCCCGATCCAAATTCTCTCCGACCACCTCCCTTGATTTTCATCGCTGCCCAATCCACAGCCTCCTCTGCCCATCGCCCGAGCCTCCTCTCGTCCAGGAGCATGAGCTCCTCCCGTGCGCGCCTTCACCTGACCCCGTCGCCTCCATCTTCATCGGAGCACCACCGGACCAGCAGGTAGCCGTGGTGCCCAGCGTCGCCCCTTCCCTTCCATGATCCCTCTCATCTTCTCTCACCTGACTCCGTCCCTCTTTGTTTGCCTACAGGAGGAGCCCCTCCACCATGAATGGCCGCCACCACGAGCGATGCCAGGGACCTCCTCGTCTCGTGCTCCCGCGAGTCTTCGTATTCACTCGAACACCATGGATGCCTCCCCGAGCTCCAGTTCGCCTCGCGGTCACCGGGAACCAGTGTCCGGCGGCCGGAGCCGCCGTCCCTGACTTGCTGAACCATGCCGAGCTGCCGGAGCCGCGCTTCAAGTCCCCGCCGATCATCCTCCAGGACGTTGCGGCCTTGAACCTCTCCCGCCGGCCTCTGTTTTCCCTGCAACGCGTCGGCCACATCTAGCAGCACCTCGAGGCCGAGCAGCTCCACCGCACTAGTCCGCCAGGCCAGCCGCACCACTCGTCCAAGCCGCCGTCTTCGTTCAAATCCGGCGACCTCCGCCACCAGTCCGTCGAGACCGGTCCTCCTCGCCGCCTGCTGCCTCCTCTGCATCGTGCTGGCGCGCCGTTCCCCTGCTTCTGCGTGCGAGCACGCGAGGACGACGACCAGTGCCAAGTTCCACTTCCCCACGTTGACCTCGTGCGCTCGTCCACATCCAGCGTGGACCCGCTCCACGTCACCCACGCGAGCCTCCTCTGCTCGCCCGCGTGGGCTGCCGCGGCAGCAAGGCCCAGCCGAAGCCAGCCAACCTCGACCTCCCTCCTCACCAACGGGCAGAAGCCCATGGGTGAGCAGCCCTTTATCTTTCTGTTGGCACAGTACGATTCAGATTCAGCCCAGTACATGTTTTTTTTCAATCCTGCGCTATATGTCCAACGAGTGCAGTTTTGCAGAAAAACCCTCTTGTTCATGCATATCATCTCTCACAAACCATGCACCAGATTAAAATGATTTAAACATGTAAAATGCTTAGAATTTCATATAGTTTCAGATTTCCCAACTCTCATCCATGTTTAAAATGTTTAAACTTGCTGTTTGTTTAATTCTGCATAAATGCATGATTTATTTCATAACTAATTAACCGTAGCTCGGAATTTAATATACTTTATATGTAAATGGGGTGGAATAATGCATAGATTAACTTGGTGCACTTTGTTTTACTGTTTAACGACATTAAAATATGGTTTAGGGCAGAACAGTAGCAAATTCAAAATATGCACATGGGGATTTTCCAGAATTGTTGTTTGTTGTTCCGGCCTCATTTAAACTTGCCTAGATAGGTATTTTTCATATGCTTCACCCCTTGCCATGTTTAATAACATTTGATATTGTTGGGTACATAAACGAGAGAGAACTAAATAATTGATGTGGTGTTCTGTCAATATGCAACTAGTTGCATATTGAGCTCCACTTAATTTGTAGTATTGTTTGTGCACTTTGCCTTGCCATGCCTCATTAAACCAGACATGCATCATACTTGTTTTGCATCTTGTCATGCTTATGTGATTGTTGTTTACCATGTTGTTTGCTTCTTTCCGGTGGCGCTTCTCCTTGAAAGTTCCGGTTATGTTGTGATGGTGAGGATTCGTTCTACTACGTTCGTTCGTCTACTTCATGGATTCGGTCTTCTTCCTAGCGGGATTTAAGGCAAGATGATCATTACCCCCCATATCACTTCTATATTTGCTTGCTAGTTGTTCGTTCTATCGCTATGTCGCGCTACCTACTGCTACCTCTTGAGCATTGCGTTGGTTTTCCCTTGAAGAGGAAAGGGTGATGCAGTAAAGTAGCGTAAGTATTTCCCTCAGTTTTTGAGAACCAAGGTATCAATCCAGTAGGAGACCACGCTCAAGTCCCACGCACCTACACAAACAAATAAGAACCTTGCAACCAACGCGATAAAGGGGTTGTCAATCCCTTCACGGCCACTTGCAAAAGTGAGATCTGATAGAGATAATAAGATAATATTTTTGGTATTTTTATGATAAAGACTAAAAGTAAAGAAAGCAAAATAAACGGTAATAGAAATAACTTGTTGACGGGAGATTAATATGATGGAAAATAGACCCGGGGGCCATAGGTTGCACTAGTGGCTTCTCTCAAGATAGCATAAGTATTACGGTGGGTAAACAAATTACTGTCGAGCAATTGATAGAAGTGAGCATAGTTATGAGAATATCTAGGTATGATCATGTATATAGGCATCACGTCCGTGACAAGTAGACCGACTCCTGCCTGCATCTACTACTATTACTCCACACATCGACCGCTATCCAGCATGCATCTAGAGTATTAAGTTCATAAGAATAGAGTAATGCTTTAAGCAAGATGACATGATGTAGAGGGATAAACTCATGCAATATGATATAAACCCCATCTTTTTATCCTCAATGGCAACAATACAATACGTGTCGTTTCCCTACTGTCACTGGGATCGAGCACCGCAAGATTGAACCCAAAGCTAAGCACTTCTCCCATTGCAAGACGGATCAATCTAGTAGGCCAAACCAAACTGATAATTCGAAGAGACTTGAAAAGATAACCAATCATACATAAAAGAATTCAAAGAAGATTCAAATATTGTTCATAGATAATCTTGATCATAAACCCACAATTCATCGGATCTCGACAAACACACCGCAAAAGAAGATTACATCGAATAGATCTCCAAGAGAATCAAGGAGAACTTTGTATTGAGATCCAAAAAGGGAGAAGAAGCCATCTAGCTAATAACTATGGACCCGAAGGTCTGAGGTAAACTACTCACACATCATCGGAGAGGCTATGGTGTTGATGTAGAAGCCCTCTGTGATCAATGCCACCTCCGGCGGAGCGCCGGAAAAGGCCCCAAGATGGGATCTCACGGGTATAGAAGGTTGCGGCAGTGGAAATAGGGTTTTTTGCTCCTCTTCTGATGGTTTGGGGGTACGTAGGTATATATAGGAGGAAGAAGTAGGTCGGTGGAGCCACGAGGGGCCCACGAAGGTGGAGGGCGCGCCTACCCCCTACCTCGTGGCTTCCTCATTGGTTGCTTGACGACCACTCCAAGTCCTCTGGCTGACGTTTGTTCCGAAAATCACGTTCCCGAAGGTTTCATTCCGTTTGGACTCCGTTTGATATTCTTTTTCTGCGAAACACTGAAATAGGCAAAAAAAAGCAATTTGGGCTGGGCCTCCGGTTAATAGGTTAGTCCCAAAAATAATATAAAAGTGTATAAATAAGCCCATTAATCATCCAAAACAGAATATATAATAGCATGGAACAATAAAAAATTATAGATATGTTGGAAACGTATCAAGCATCCCCAAGCTTAATTCCTGCTCGTCCTCGAGTAGGCAAATGATAAAAATAGAGTTTTTGATGTGGAATGCTTCCTAGCATATTTCTCAATGTAATTTTCTTTATTGTGGCATGAATGTTCAGAACCGAAAGATTCAAGATAAAAGTTTAATATTGACATAAAAATAATAATACTTCAAGCATACTAACTAAGCAATTATGTCTTCTCAAAATAGCATGGCCAAAGAATGTTCATCCCTACAAAATCATATAGTTTGGTCATGTTTCATTTTCGTCACATAAGAATGCTCTCATCATGCACAACCCCGATGACAAGCCAAACAATTGTTTCATACTTTAGTAATCTCAAACTTTTTCAACTTTCACGCAATACATGAGCGTGAGCCATGTATATAGCACTATGGGTGGAATAGAATATAATGATGGGGGTTGTGTGGAGAAGACAAAAAAACAGAAAGTCTCACATTGACGCGGCTAATCAACAGGCTAGGGAGATGCCCATCAATTGATGTCAATGCAAGGAGTAGGGATTGCCATGCAACGGATGCACTAGAGCTATAAATGTATGAAAGCTCAACAAAAGAAACTAAGTGGGTGTGCATCCAACTTGCTTGCTCACGAAGACCTAGGGCATTTGAGGAAGCCCATCGTTGGAATATACAAGCCAAGTTCTATAATGGAAAATTCCCACTAGTATATGAAAGTGAGAAAACAAGTGACTCTCTATCATAAAGATCACGGTGCTACTTTGAAGCACAAGTGTGGAAAAAGGATAGTAGCATTGCCCCTTTTTATTTTCTTCTTTTGGGCCTTCCTTTTTTTATTTGGCGTTTCTCATTTTTTTGATATAATGCTCTATGGATGATGATCATCGCACTTCTATTTATTTACAACTCAATGATTACAACTCGATACTAGAACAAAATATGACTCTATATGAATGCCTCCGGCGGTATACCGAGATATGCAACGAATCAAGAGTGACATGTATGAAAAATTATGCATGGTGGCTGTTACCTCTTGAGCACTGCGTTGGTTTCCCTTGAAGAGGAAAGGGTGATGCAGCAAAGTAGCGTAAGTATTTCCCTCAGTTTTTGAGAACCAAGGTATCAATCTAGTAGGAGGCCACGCACAAGTCCCTCGCACCTACACAAACAAATAAATCCTCGCAACCAACACGATAAGGGGTTGTCAAATCCCTACACAGTCACTAACGAGAGTGAGATCTGATAGATATGGTAAGATAATATTTTTGGTATTTTTATGATAAAGATGCAAAGTAAAATAAAAGGCAATAAAAATAGCTAAGTGTTGGAAGATTAATATGATGGAAAATAGACCCGGGGCCATAGGTTTCACTAGTGGCTTCTCTCAAGAGCATAAGTATTACGGTGGGTGAACAAATTACTGTTGAGCAATTGACAGAATTGAGCATAGTTATGAGAATATCTAGGTATGATCATGTATATAGGCATGACGTCCGAGACAAGTAGACCGACTCCTGCCTGCATCTACTACTATTACTCCACACATCGACCGCTATCCAGCATGCATCTAGAGTATTAAGTTCATAAGAACAGAGTAAGGCTTTAAGCAAGATGACATGATGTAGAGGGATAAACTCATGCAATATGATATAAACCCCATCTTGTTATCCTCGATGGCAACAATACAATACGTGCCTTGCTGCCCCTACTGTCACTGGGAAAGGACACCGCAAGAATGAACCCAAAGCTAAGCACTTCTCCCATTGCAAGAAAGATCAATCTAGTAGGCCAAACGAAACTGATAATTCGAAGAGACTTGCAAAGATAACCAATCATACATAAAAGAATTCAGAGAAGATTCAAATATTGTTCATAGATAAACTTGATCATAAACCCACAATTCATCGGTCTCAACAAACACACCGCAAAAGAAGATTACATCGAATAGATCTCCACGAGAGAGGGGGAGGACATTGTATTGAGATCCAAAAAGAGAGAAGAAGCCATCTAGCTAATAACTATGGACCCGAAGGTCTGAGGTAAACTACTCATACGTCATCGGAGAGGCTATGGTGTTGATGTAGAAGCCCTTCGTGATCGATGCCCCCTCCGGCGGAGCTCCGGAACAGGCCCCAAGATGGGATCTCACGGGTACAGAAGGTTGCGGCGGTGGAATTATGTTTTTGGCTCCGTATCTGGTAGTTTGGGGGTACGTAGGTATATATAGGAGGAAGGAGCACGTCGGTGGAGCAACATGGGGCCCACGAGGGTGGAGGGCGCGCCCTGGGGGTAGGCGCGCCCCCTACCTCGTGCCCTCCTGGTTGATGTCTTGACGTAGGGTCCAAGTCCTCTGGATCACGTTCGTTCCGAAAATCACGTTCCCGAAGGTTTCATTCCGTTTGGACTCCGCTTGATATTCTTTTTCTGCGAAACTCTGAAATAGGCAAAAAAACAGCAATTCTGGGATGCGCCTCCTGTTAATAGGTTAGTCCCAAATATAATATAAAAGTGTATAATAAAGCCCAATAATGTCCAAAACAGAATATAATATAGCATGGAACAATCAAAAATTATAGATATGTTGGAGACGTATCAGTGGCTTTGCCACAAATACGATGTCAACTACATGATCATGCAAAGCAATATGACAAGGATGAAGCGTGTCATAATAAACGGAACGGTGGAAATTTGTATGGCAATATATCTCGGAATGGCTATGGAAATGCCATGATAGGTAGGTATGGTGGCTGTTTTGAGGAAGATATAAGGAGGTTTATGTGTGATAGAGTGTATCATATCACGGGGTTTGGATGCACCGGCGAAGTTTGCACCGACTCTCAAGGTGAGAAAGGGCAATGCACGGTACCGAAGAGGCTAGCAATGATGGAAGGTTGACAGTGCGTATAATCCATGGACTCAGCATTAGTCATAAAGAACTCACATACTTATTGCAAAAATCTACAAGTCATCAAAAACCAAGCACTACGCACATGCTCCTAGGGGGATAGATTGGTAGGAAAAGACCATCGCTCGTCCCCAGCCGCCACTCATAAGGATGACAATCAAAGAACACCTCATGTTTCAAATTTGTCACACAACGTTTACCATACGTGCATGCTACGGGACTTGCAAACTTCAACACAAGTATTTCTCAAATTCACAACTACTCAACTAGCACGTCTTTAATATCACTATCTCCATATCTCAAAACAATCATCAAGTATCAACCTTCTCCTAGTATTCAATGCACTCAATATGGAAGTTTTTATTATGCTCATCTTGGATGTCTAGCATATTAGGATTAATTTCATAATTAAAGCAATTTACCATGTTGTTTAAGACTCTCAAAATAATATAAGTGAAGCATGAAGATCAATAATTTCTATAAAATATAACCACCACCGTTCTCTAAAAGATATAAGTGAGGCACTAGAGCAAAAACTATATAGCTCAAAAAATATAAGTGAAGCACATAGAGTATTCTAACAAATTCCGAATCATGTGTGTCTCTCTCAAAAGGTGTGTACATAAAGGATGATTGTGGTGAACTAAAAATCAAAGACTCAAATCATACAAGACGCTCCAAGCAAAACACATATCATGTGGTGAATAAAAATATAGCTCCAAGTAAAGTGCCGGATAGACGAAGAAGAAAGAGGGGATGCCTTCCGGGGCATCCCCAAGCTTAGGCTTTTGGTTATCCTTGAATTTTACCTTGGGGTGCCTTGGGCATCCCCAAGCTTAGGCTCTTGCCAATCCTTGTTCAATAATCCATCAAATCTTTACCCACAACTTTAAAACTTCACAACACAAAACTTAACAGAAAATCTCGTGAGCTCCGTTAGCGAAAGAAAACAAAACACCACTTCAAGTTACTGTAATTAACTCATTCTTTATTTATATTGGTGTTAAACATACTGCATTCCAACTTCTCTATGGTTTATAAACTTATTTACTAGCCATAGATTCATCAAAATAAGCAAACAACACACGAAAAACAGAATCTGTCAAAAACAGAACAGTCTGTAGTAATATGTATCTAACGCAAAATTCTGGAACTCAGAAAAATCTACCAAAATAGGACGACCTAGATAATTTGTTTATTGATCTACTGCAATTGGAATCAGTATTTTGTCACGTTCTGGTGATTTTAAACAATTGTTTTCATGAACATAAAGTTTCTGGAATTTTCAGCAAGATCAAATAACTATCATCCAAGAAAATCCTATAGGTTTAACTTGGCACAATCACTAATTAAAACATAAAAACACATCTAACCAGAGGCTAGATGGAAAATTTATTACTAAACAGAAATAAAAAGCAAGAAATTAAAATAAAATTCGGTTGCCTCCCAACAAGCGCTATCGTTTAACGCCCCTAGCTAGGCATAAAAGCAAGGATAGATCTAGGTATTGCCATCTTTGGTAGGCAATTCTTTAATAAGACACCTATAACCCCTAGGAGTTTCTTTCTTTTTATTAATTACCATGTTGTTTGCTTGTTTCTGGTTGCGCTTCTCCTTGATAGTTCCGGTTACGTTGCCATGGTGAGGATTCGTTCTACTACGTTGGTTCGTCTACATCATGGATTCGGTCTTCTTCCTAGCGGGATTTAAGGCAAGATGATCATTACCCCCCATATCACTTCTATCTTTGCTTGCGAGTTGTTCGTTCTATCGCTATGTCGCGCTACCTACTGCTACCTCTTGAGCACTGCGTTGGTTTTCCCTTGAAGAGGAAAGGGTGATGCAGTAAAGTAGCGTAAGAATTTCCCTCAGTTTTTGAGAACCAAGGTATCAATCCAGTAGGAGACCACGCTCAAGTCCCACGCACCTACACAAACAAATAAGAACCTGCCAACCGACGCGATAAAGGGGTTGTCAATCCCTTCACGGCCACTTGCAAAAGTGAGATCTGATAGAGATGATAAGATAATATTATTGGTATTTTCTAAAAGTAAAGAAAGCAAAATAAACAGTAATAGAAATAACTTGTTGACGGGAGATTAATATGATGGAAAATAGACTCGGGGGCCATAGGTTTCACTAGTGGCTTCTCTCAAGATAGCATAAGTATTACGGTGGGTAAACAAATTACTGTCGAGCAATTGATAGAATTGAGCATAGTTATGAGAATATCTAGGTATGATCATGTATATAGGCATCACGTCCGTGACAAGTAGACCGACTCCTGCCTGCATCTACTACTATTACTCCACACATCGACCGCTATCCAGCATGCATCTAGAGTATTAAGTTCATAAGAACAGAGTAACGCTTTAAGAAGGATGACATGATGTAGAGGTATAAACTCATGCAATATGATATAGAACCCATCTTTTTATCCTCGATGGCAATAATACAATACGTGTCGTTTCCCCTACTGTCACTGGGATCGAGCACCGCAAGATTGAACCCAAAGCTAAGCACTTCTCCCATTGCAAGAGACTTGCAAATGATAATTCGAAGAGACTTGCAAAGATAACCAATCATACATAAAAGAATTCAGAGAAAATTCATATATTGTTCATAGATAATCTTGATCATAAACCCACAATTCATCGGATCTCGACAAACACACCGCAAAAGAAGATTACATTGAATAGATCTCCAAGAGAATCAAGGAGAACTTTGTATTGAGATCCAAAGAGAGAGCAGAAGCCATCTAGCTAATAACTATGGACCCGAAGGTCTGAGGTAAACTACTCACACATCATCGGAGAGGCTATGGTGTTGATGTAGAAGCCCTCCGTGATCAATGCCCCCTCCGGCGGAGCGCCGGAAAAGGCCCCAAGATGGGATCTCACGGGTACAGAAGGTTGCGGTGGTGGAAATAGGGTTTTTTGCTCCTCTTCTGATGGTTTGGGGGTACGTAGGTATATATAGGAGGAAGAAGTAGGTCAGTGGAGCCACGAGGGGCCCACGAGGGTGGAGGGCGCGCCCAGGGGGGTAGGCGCCCCCTACCTCGTGGCTTCCTTGTTGGTTGCTTGACGACCACTCCAAGTCCTCTAGGTCACGTTTGTTCCGAAAATCATGTTCCCGAAGGTTTCATTCCGTTTGGACTCCATTTTATATTCTTTTTCTGCGAAACACTGAAATAGGAAAAAAAACAGCAATTTGGGCTGGGCCTCCGGTTAATAGGTTAGTCCCAAAAATAATATAAAAATGTATAAATAAGCCCATTAATCATCCAAAATAGAATATATAATAGCATGGATCAAAAATTGTAGATACGTTGGAGACGTATAACCTACCACTTGTTTATCAAGCCTCCCTTATTGCCATGTCAAGCGTCTAACCCACCTTCCTAGCAAACCATTGTTTGGCTATGTTACCGCTTTTGATCAGCCCCTCCTATAGCGTTGCTAGTTGCAGGTGCAATGCAGGTCGTTCCATGTTGGAACATGGATATATTGGGATATCACAATATTATCTTATGTTTAATTAACGCACCTATATACTTGGCAAAGGGTGGAAGGCTTGGCCTTTTGCTCGGTGTTTTGTTCCACTCTTATCGCCCTAGTTTCCGTCATACCGGTATTATGTTCCTTGATTTTGCGTTCCTTACGCGGTTGGGGTTATGGGACCCCCTTGACAGTTTGCTTTGAATAAAACTCCTCAAGCAAGGCCCAACATTGGCTTTTCCATTTGCTTAATAACAAGTAAAACTTGCATAGGGAGTATTTAACCCGAGGATTCTTAATCAACCCCCGGGCCAATGCTCCTCATGAGTGTTGGTCCAAACTAGAGCACTGTGCGGGGCCACCCCAGGGCAACTTGGGTTATTTTGGCACATGTACGCGTAGCTCATCCGTCGTGGCCTGAGATGAGATACGCGCGGCTACTATCAGGGTGTCGTCACGTCGGGAGGTCTTGCTGGACTTGTTTTACCATTGTCGAAATGTCTTGTAACCGGGATTCCGAGTCTGATCGGGTTGTTCCGGGAGAAGGAATATCCTTCCTTGATCGTGAGAGCTTGTGATGGGCTAAGTTGGGACACCCCTGGAGGGTATAAACTTTCGAGAGCCGTGCCTGTGGTTATGTGGCAGATGGGAATTTGTTAATATCCGGTTGTAGAGAACTTGACACTTGACTTAATTAAAATGCGCCAACCGCGTGTGTAACCGTGATGGTCTCTTTTCGATGAGGTTCGGGAAGTGAACACGGCTGGGTTATGTTTGAACGTAAGTAGTTCAGGATCACTTATTCTTCTAGCTTACGTCCGTTGCGTAGTTTCTCATCTTACTCTTGTACTCGTATGTTAGCCACCATATTTGCTTAGTGCTTGCTGCAACTCCACCATATATTCACACCTTACCTTTAAGCTTAAATAGTCTTGCTACCGCGGGTTTTTGAGATTGCTGAGTCCTCGTGACTCACTAGATACTACAATACAGTTGCAGGTACCGATGAGACTGATGGAGGTGATGCCACTGAACTCAAGTTGGAGTTCGACGAGGACCGTGGCCGTTACTATGTTTCCTTTCCGGATGATCAGTAGTGGTACCCAGTAGGGTCAATCGGGACTTAGCATGGGTGGTTGTCTTTTATTCGTTTGATTTCATCCGTAGTCGCACTTTGTGTTCATCTTGAATGATTGTAACTTGATGATATTGTGTGACATTGTGGCGATTGTAAGCCAAAGCTCGTATTCTACCTATTCAGTACATGAGATGAGAAAAGATACAACCACTCTTGCGACCATACCAATATGCGCTTATACCCCAAGTCGTGCCTCGACACGTATGGAGTATAGTCGCATATTGGGCGTTACAAGTTGGTAATCAGAGCCATCCCGACTTAGGAGCCCCTGCTTGATCGAACCGCTGACGTTGTTGAGTCTAGTGAAAAACTGTTTTGAGTCTTAGGATTATATATATCGGAGAGTAGGATTCTTTTACTCCTCAGCCCCTTCGTCGCTCTGGTGAGGACTCCTGACGTAGATGTTTTGACTTTCCTCTCCTCATTTTCACTAAAAAAACTTAGGATCACGCGGGTATCTTGGGATCGTTCCGATATTGTTGTGACGAGAACATTGTTCTTGGTGCCTCCTGACATTTAGGGGTTGTGGAAGTGTCTCGGGGAGTTGAGCTCCGAGGTGTTGTCGTCACAATTTTATCGTTGCAGTTCCGGTATACCTGAGCTCGCCGACATCGAAAATCTCTAATATGCAGTTAGTGGTGAGATAACCTCGACGCCATCCAGTACTAGGGAGGGAGTTCGGGAGTATTGCCACAGCTAGTATATCGGATGCTTTCCGAAGGTCGAGGTACACGATTTCCGGAGTTTTCTTGGTTATGTGTTGACGGATGGATACAGCTGGATGTAGGGATTGTTAGTTGGGTGAGATATTGTGCTTCCCCTGTATCCCCAACACCAGATTGCATAACCAGAAAGTTTCGGGAGTTTTTAGGTGGGAATTCAAGTATCTCGTAGGATATCTTTCCAACAGACACATTATACGATATGGGTGATACGTCTCCAACGTATCTATAATTTTTTATTGTTCCATGCTATTATATATTCTGTTTTGGATGATTAATGGGCTTATTTATACACTTTTATTTTATTTTTGGCACTAACCAATTAACCGGAGGCCCAGCCCAAATTGATGTTTTTTGCCTATTTCAGTGTTTCGCAGAAAAAGAATATCGAACGGAGTCCAAACGGAATGAAACCTTCGGGAACGTGATTTTCGGAAAAAACGTGATCCAGAGGATTTGGAGTGGACGTCAAGCAACCAACGAGGAAGCCACGAGGTAGGGGGCGCGCCTACCCCCCTGGGCGCGCTCTCCATCCTCGTGGGCCACTCGTGGCTCCACCGACCTACTTCTTCCTCCTATATATACCTACGTACCCCCAAACCATCAGAGGAGGAGCCAAAACCCTATTTCAACCGCCGCAACCTTCTGTACCCATGAGATCCCATCTTGGGGCCTTTTCCGGCGCTCCGCCGGAGGGGGCATTGATCACGGAGGGCTTCTACATCAACACCATAGCCTCTCCGATGATGTGTGAGTAGTTTACCTCAGACCTTCGGGTCCATAGTTATTAGCTAGATGGCTTCTTCTCTCTCTTTGGATCTCAATACAAAGTTCTCCTTGATTCTCTTGGAGATCTATTCGATGTAATCTTCTTTTGCGGTGTGTTTGTCGAGATCCGATGAATTGTGGGTTTATGATCAAGATTATCTATGAACAATATTTGAATCTTCTCTGAATTCTTTTATGTATGATTGGTTATCTTTGCAAGTCTCTTCGAATTATCAGTTTGGTTTGGCCTACTAGATTGATCTTTCTTACAATAGGAGAAGTGCTTAGCTTTGGGTTCAATCTTGTGGTGCTCGATCCGAGTGACAGTAGGGGAAACGACACGTATTGTATTGTTGCCATCGAGGATAAAAAGATGGGGTTTATATCATATTGCATGAGTTTATCCCTCTACATCATGTCATCTTGCTTAAAGCGTTACTCTGTTCTTATGAACTTAATACTCTAGATGCATGCTGGATAGCGGTCGATGTGTGGAGTAATAGTAGTAGATGCAGGCAGGAGTCGGTCTACTTGTCATGGACGTGATGCCTATATACATGATCATACCTAGATATTCTCATAACTATGCTCAATTCTATCAATTGCTCGACAGTAATTTGTTCACCCACCGTAATACTTATGCTATCTTGAGAGAAGCCACTAGTGAAACCTATGGCCCCCGGGTCTATTTTCCATCATATTAATCTCCCGTCAACAAGTTATTTCTATTACCGTTTATTTTGCTTTCTTTACTTTTAGTCTTTATCATAAAAATACCAAAAATATTATCTTATCATCTCTATCAGATCTCACTTTTGCAAGTGGTCGTGAAGGGATTGACAACCCCTTTATCGCGTTGGTTGCAAGGTTCTTATTTGTTTGTGTAGGTGCGTGGGACTTGAGCGTGGTCTCCTACTAGATTGATACCTTGGTTCTCAAAAACTGAGGGAAATACTTACGCTACTTTACTGCATCACCCTTTCCTCTTCAAGGGAAAACCAACGCAGTGCTCAAGAGGTAGCAAGATGGATTTCTGGCGCCGTTGCCGGGGAGGTTTACACCAAGTCAAGTCAAGATTTGATCTCCCGCCAACGTGCGGATTTCTGGCGCCGTTGCCAGGGAGTCTACGCACAAGTCAAGACATACCAAGTACCCATCACAAAACTCTTATCCCTCGCATTACATTATTTTCCATTTGCCTCTCGTTTTCCACTCCCCCACTTCACCCTTGCCGTTTTATTCGCCCTCTTTTCCGTTTGCCTCTTTTTCGCTTGCTTCGTCGTTATGGCTAGTCCTTTATCAACTCCTTTGTCTCCCGAGAATGAAGTTCTTAATTTTAAACAAAGGGAGGGAGAAAATCTAAAAGATGCTTGGTACAGAATTTGCAATGCGCAAAATAGATCTACTAGGCAGCAATCTACTTCCGTTCTTCTTCGCAATTTTTATGTAGGCATCACTCCTTGGAATAGATATATTCTTGATACCATTACCGGACGAAATTTCTTGGGTAGCCATACTTTTGATTCTTATAATGCTATGATAGATTCGTTTGGCCCACCACCTCTTTTGGTTAATGGAACTATTTTAACTTTGGAACATGTGATGCAACGGCTTGAAATTATTAAAAATAAAGTTGCCACCGTAGAGTTGATTGAAAATTTGGATAGAAAGATCCACAACCAAGTTACCCAATATGGATCTAGGGTAGGAGTTGCTCTTAAATTTTTTAAAGAAAAGGAACCTATGGTTAATGAAATGATAGATCAAGATTCCACTAGAATCGATAAAATTGAGGATATTATTACCAACCTAGGGTCTGCCTTTTCTTCCGTGAAAAACACTCCTTCTAATGCTAAGATTGCCAAATTGATGTATGTTGCTAAAAATAAGGGTGAAACTTCTAGTAAGGAAAATGCGGACCTCAAATCCATAAGTGTTCACCCCAACTTTCACGCTATCCTTAAGGAACCTTTTGCTACAAATGATTTTCTCGATTTTGTGCCTAGGAGTGTGATAATAAATAAAAAGAAAGAAACTCCTAGGGGTTATAGGTGTCTTATTAAAGAATTTCCTACCAAATATGGCAATACCTAGATCTATCCTTGCTTTTATGCCTAGCTAGGGGCGTTAAACGATAGCGCTTGTTGGGAGGCAACCCAATTTTATTTTAATTTCTTGCCTTTTATTTCTGTTTAGCAATAAATATTCCATCTAGCCTCTGTTTAGATGTGTTTTTATGTTTTAATTAGTGTTTGTGCCAAGTTAAACCTATAGGATTTTCTCGGATGATAGTTATTTGATCTTGCTGAAAATTCCAGAAACTTTCTGTTCACGAAAACAATTGTTTAAATCACCAGAACGCGATAAAATACTGATTCAAATTGCAGTAGATCAATAAACAAATTATCTAGGTCATCCTATTTTGGTAGATTTTTCTGAGTTCCAGAAGTTTGTGTTAGATACAGATTACTACAGACTGTTCTGTTTTTGACAGATTCTGTTTTTCGTATGTTGTTTGCTTATTTTGATGAATCTATGGCTAGTAAATAAGTTTATAAACCATAGAGAAGTTGGAATGCAGTAGGTTTAACACCAATGTAAATAAAGAATGAGTTCATTACAGTACCTTGAAGTGGTATTTTGTTTTCTTTCGTTAACGGAGCTCACGAGATTTTCTGTTAAGTTTTGTGTTGTGAAGTTTTCAAGTTTTGGGTAAAGATTTGATGGATTATGGAACAAGGATTGGCAAGAGCCTAAGCTTGGGGATGCCCAAGGCACCCCAAGGTAAAATTCAAGGATAACCAAAATCCTAAGCTTGGGGATGCCCCGGAAGGCATCCCCTCTTTCTTCTTCGTCTATCGGTAACTTTACTTGGAGCTATATTTTTATTCACCACATGATATGTGTTTTTCTTGGAGCGTCTTGTATGATTTGAGTCTTTGCTTTTTAGTTCACCACAATCATCCTTGCTGTACACACCTTTTGAGAGAGACACACATGATTCGGAATTTGTTAGAATACTCTATGTGCTTCACTTATATTTTTTAAGCTATATAGTTTTTGCTCTAGTGCTTCACTTATATCTTTTAGGGCACGGTGGTGGTTATATTTTATAGAAATTATTGACCTCTCATGCTTCACTTATATTATTTTGAGAGTCTTAAACAGCATGGTAAATTGCTTTAATTATGAAATTAATCCTAATATGCTAGGCATCCAAGATGAGCATAATAAAAACTTCCATACTGAGTGCATTGAATACTAGGAGAAGGTTGATACTTGATGATTCTTTTGAGATATGGAGATAGTGATATTAAAGTCGTGCTAGTTGAGTAGTTGTGAATTTGAGAAATACTTGTGTTGAAGTTTGCAAGTCCCGTAGCATGCACGTATGGTAAACGTTGTGTGACAAATTTGAAACATGAGGTGTTCTTTGATTGTCATCCTTATGAGTGGCGGTCGGGGACGAGCGATGGTCTTTTCCTAACAATCTATCCCCCTAGGAGCATGTGCCTAGTGCTTGGTTTTTGATGACTTGTAGATTTTTGCAATAAGTATGTGAGTTCTTTATGACTAATGCTGAGTCCATGGATTATACGCACTCTCAACCTTCCATCATTGCTAGCCTCTTCGGTACCGTACATTGCCCTTTCTCACCTTGAGAGTTGGTGCAAACTTCGCCGGTGCATCCAAACCCCGTGATATGATACGCTCTATCACACATAAACCTCCTTATATCTTCCTCAAAACAGTCACCATACCTACCTATCATGGCATTTCCATAGCCATTCCGAGATATATTGCCATGCAACTTTCCACCATTCCGTTTATTATGACACGCTTCATCATAGTCATATTGCTTTGCATGATCATGTAGTTGACATCGTATTTGTGGCAAAGCCACCATGCATAATTTTTCATACATGTCACTCTTGATTCATTGCATATCCCGGTATACCGCCGAAGGCATTCATATAGAGTCATATTTTGTTCTAGTATCAAGTTGTAATCATTGAGTTGTAAATAAATAGAAGTGTGATGATCATCACCCATAGAGCATTGTCCAAAAAAAAGAGAAAGGTCAAATAAAAAAAGGAAGGCCCAAAAAAAGGGGCAATGCTACTATCCTTTTTCCACACTTGTGCTTCAAAGTAGCACCGTGATCTTTATGATAGAGAGTCTCTTGTTTTGTCACTTTCATATACTAGTGGGAATTTTTCATTATAGAACTTGGCTTGTATATTCCAACGATGGGCTTCCTCAAGTGCCCTAGGTCTTCGTGAGCAAGCAAGTTGGATGCACACCCACTTAGTTTCTTTTGTTGAGCTTTCATACATTTATAGCTCTAGTGCATCCGTTGCATGGCAATCCCTACTCCTTGCATTGACATCAATTGATGGGCATCTCCCTAGCCCGTTGATTAGCTGCGTCAATGTGAGACTTTCTCTTTTTTTGTCTTCTCCACACAACCCCCATCATTATATTCTATTCCACCCATAGTGCTATATCCATGGCTCACGCTCATGTATTGCGTGAAAGTTGAAAAAGTTTGAGATTACTAAAGTATGAAACAATTGCTTGGCTTGTCATCGGGGTTGTGCATGATGAGAGCATTATTGTGTGACGAAAATGAAACATGACCAAACTATATGATTTTGTAGGGATGAACATTCTTTGGCCATGTTATTTTGAGAAGACATAATTGCTTAGTTAGTATGCTTGAAGTATTATTATTTTTATGTCAATATTAAACTTTTATCTTGAATCTTTCGGATCTGAACATTCATGCCACAATAAAGAAAATTACATTGAGAAATATGCTAGGAAGCATTCCACATCAAAAAATCTGTTTTTATCATTTGCCTACTCGAGGACAAGCGGGAATTAAGCTTGGAGATGCTTGATACGTATCCAACGTATCTATAATTTTTGATTCTTCCATGCTATTATATATTCTTTTTTGGATGATTAATGGGCTTATTTATACACTTTTATATTATTTTTGGGACTAACCTATTAACCGGAGGCACAGCCCAAATTGTTGTTTTTTTTCCTATTTCAGTGTTTCGCAGAATATCGAACGGAGTCCAAACGGAATGAAACCTTCGGGAACGTGATTTTCAGAACAAACGTGATCCAGAGGATTTGGAGTGGACGTCAAGCAACCAATGAGGAAGCCACGAGGTAGGGGGCGCGCCCTCCACCCTCGTGGGCCCCTCGTGGCTCCACCGATCTACTTCTTCCTCCTATATATACCTATGTACCCCCAAACCATCAGAGGAGGAGCCAAAACCCTATTTCCACCGCCGCATCCTTTTGTACCCGTGAGATCCCATCTTGGGGCCTTTTCTGGCGCTCCGCCGGAGGGGGCATTGATCACGGAGGGCTTCTGCATCAACACCATAGCCTCTCCGATGATGTGTGAGTAGTTTACCTCAGACCTTCGGGTCCATAGTTATTAGCTAGATGGCTTCTTCTCTCTCTTTGGATCTCAATACAAAGTTCTCCTTGATTCTCTTGGAGATCTATTCGATGTAATCTTCTTTTGCGGTGTGTTTGTCGAGATCCGATGAATTGTGGGTTTATGATCAAGATTATGGTGTTCTCATATTTCTATGAGAGTGCTAATCCTTCTTGATCATTGAGGTCATCATGTCAATTCTTTTCCAACCGGCGTGCTTCTCTTCAAGTGCATCTGATCATTCCAACATTCGCAAGATCAATTCTAAGTTTTTTTCTCAACGGTGTTCGTTTCATCCGACCCAAGTTGCCTTTGTTTTCCCACCCTCCCGCCCTTTTTCTTCATGGAGCCAGAATTATAAATCAAGTATCCTCTTATTCATGTGAAGTCTCTTCAGTCTTTTGTTTCAAGTTTCGCCTGCTGATTTCTTGTGAAGATGCTCAGGAGCTATAGGTGCATCACTCTTCGTTCTCTTTTCTTCTCTGGTGGATTCATGTCGGTGCATCTCTTAATCATCCACTTCTTGCGATTCATGTTATCTGGAGTGCTGAAGATATCCCAGAAGATTCAAGTTTCCATTCTTATTCCTTCCAAGCTATTTCGAGGTTGTTACCTCATTCAAGACGTTCAAATCAACCAGTGCATTATCTCTGCCTAAGCAATCGTTCAACAGTGTTTTCTTTTTAGTGGGCCCCAACCCACAGGTCTTTTCCCAGGATCTTACCTGACTCTTCTAATTTATCCGGAGTGATTCTCAAATTCTTTCAAAGTTTGACATAAGAATGATTTCTCATCAATCAAATGTATCCTCCAAGTTCGCTTTCATATTATTTTCATCGTGGGTTCAACCTTTCTATTCTTCATTCCGGAGTGCCTCAACAATTCATGGTGGTTCTCATCATGATTCTCAACATTTGAAGACCGAAGAAGGATTTCTCCTAAATCTTGGTCCGTTCTCTTGAAGATTCATAGTTCTAGCTTATGCCATCCTCTCATAATGGTTTTCGATTGTGAGAATTCCTTTCACCCATCCGATGCTTTTCCGGGGTTGCTTTCCTTTCTCGATCATCCGAAGGCCATTATTTCAGAAGATCTCTCGATTCTGAATTGACGTCTCTTCATTCATTCTCCAATGCTTCCGGTGCACCGTTCAGGTATTCTCTAGTCTGCTTGTCATCTCTTCATTCTGTTGTATCTAAAATCTCTCAAGTATCCTCGTTCGTTTTCTAATTCTTCCTGGTGTTTCGTTATCTTTTCTTCGTTCGTTTTTAACTTCTTACGATGGTTTGTTCAAGAATCCTCTTCCTTTGTTCTCGTATCAATTAATTCGTTCTTTCCAAATCCTACCGGTGGTTCATTGAAGACCATCCCAAGCTTGGCTATATCTCTTCAATCTTTTCAAGAAGAATAAGTAGTATGCCAAATCCATCATTAGTCGTCAATTTAAGTTGATGAAGGATAAGCATAACATAATTCTTATTCTTGTTTCATCCAAGTGATTAATTCCTTCTTCCGGAGTACGTTCATGATAGCAAATTCTCGGTTCCAAGTTGTTCATCCTTTCTTTCCGGAGTTCCAAGTTTTCTCAGTTGTATCATCGTGAAGCTCCATCTAAATCAGTGCAAGGCTTCACCTTGTGTTTTCAACTTCTCTTTCTTTCTATCATCCTTTTATTACTGGAGTTCTTCACGAAGGCTCAACAGGGTGATTCGTCAAGGGTTCCTTTCATTCTTCAATTGTTCTTCAAGATTTCTCTCGGAGTTAAGATCGGCCAAGCTATACTCAAAAATTAACATGGTGTTCAAACACATGTCTTGTTTTGAGGAGTTCAAGTATTCCTCATCTTGCATTCCGAAGTGCAATTCTTTCTACCTTATTTTGAGGTGGTGTTATGCCATTCTTGACAATTTCCCTTTGTGTTTCAAGGTTCACAAGTTGTTAAGAATGAGATATTTAAACCCATCATTTTCTCTTCGTTCAGAAGATCCTTTGCAATCCATCAATCTCTTCATTTGTGTTATCTTGGTATAGATTTCACCTAAAGCCTTTCCTTAAGGGTTGTTGCTATTTGTGGTGATTATGCATGACCCAAGCTTGCTCTTTATCCTCTTGGTGGAAGAAGTTTTCATTTCTTCGTTGATCTCAAGCAAGCAATTGTTTTCGTTAGTGGCAGGTTGTCACCTCATAATTTTGAGGTGTTTTCCATAAGCCCACAACAAGCTTATCCTTTCGTTGTTGATAATCCAGCAACTCCGTTCTAGCTTTTCCTATAAGCTTTCTCTTTCAAGATCTTGTTTTCCTCCGTTCATTCCATTCCATTCTTTCATTTCTTCCGGAGGCATTATGATGTTGCTCTCTTCGACCCATCATCTTGTTTTGCCAAGATCATGTTCTTTTATTGCTTATCCATTTAACCGGGGTGTTGTGTCTGTCATTCCTCTTTTAACCGGAGTCTCATCCAAGTGCTTTCATTTTGCCAAGTTCATATTCTATTCCTTCCATTTCCAACCAGACTATTGTCGCAATTGATCTTTATCGTTCCTTGTACATCTCGTTTCAACCGGAATGCTTGCACGTACTTCTTATCCATTGTAACCCATTTCTTATGTCTTTCAACCTACAAGGTTCTCATAATGCTCCTTTGTTCCTCTTTTCTAATGGAGTGTTTTCAACTTTGTTCATCTTCGTTGTATTCTTTCTTTCAAGTTGTTCAACCTCTCAAGGTTCTTTGGTTTCACTCTTTTGTCAAGAAGCAACTTAGTTTTACCTCTTCCTTCTTCCGTTTCTCTCCGGTGCCATCCCTAGATCTCGGGGCGAGATCTCTTGTAAGTGGAGGAGAGTTGCAACGACCCGAGACCGACGCTCCAGATGCCATCCATGTTTTTCGTTGTTGCCGTGTGATTTATTTGTTTGTTGCATTCATCATCGCATCATACCCATTGCATCCGAATGTTTTCATAAAACTCGTGGTCCGTTCGTAGTTGCCGCTTCTTCATCGCCTCTGTTGATCTTTCTTAGACCAACCATTCTTTTGTCGTCCAACCGTTTGACCCTCTCTACACAATTCCCAGACCCCCCCTCGCGCGTTTCCAAAACTTCCCCGAACCTGACCCGCTCAATCATCACCGTTGGATTCAGATCATCTCCAAACATCCCTAAAATATCTCCGGCTTCTTATTTGGGCTTCTCTAGCCTATTTATTCTCGGCCGCCGGATTACGATCGGAGGATCCAAAGACCCCTAACTCTATCCCATGTGTATATATATATCCGTCTAACCCTAGGCTATCCCATCCATTCCCCCCCCCCCCCTATCCAATCGCCGCCGCCACACTCCTCCTCCCACCTCAGGATCTCCTCCCGATCCAAATTCTCTCTGACCACCTCCCTTGATTTTCGCCGCTGCACAATCCACAGCCTCCTCTACCCATCGCCCGAGCCTCCTCTCGTCCAGGAGCATGAGCTCCTCCCGTGCGCGCCTTCACCTGAGCCCGTGGCCTCCATCTTCATCGGAGCACCACCGGACCAGCAGGTAGCCGCCGTGCCCAGCGTCGCCCCTTCCCTTCTCTAGATCCCTCTCATCTTCTCTCACCCGACTCCGTCCCTCTCTGTTTTCCTACAGGAGGAGCCCCTCGGCCATGGATGGCTGCCGCCACGAGCGACGCCAGGGACCTCCTCGTCTCGTGCTCCCGCGAGTCTCTGTCTTCACTCGAACGCCATGGATGCCTCCCCGAGCTCCAGTCCGCCTCGCGGTCGCCCGGAACCGGTGTCCCGCGGCCGGAGCCGGTCGTCCCCAGCTTGCTGAACCACGGCGAGCTGCCGGAGCCCCGCTTGAAGTCCTCGCCGGTCTTCCTCCATGACGCTGCCGCCTTGAACCTCTCCCGCCGACCTCTGTTTTCCCCGTAATGTGTCGGACACATCTAGCAGCACCTCGAGGCCGAGCAGCTCCACCGCACTAGTCCGCCAGGCCAGCCGCACCTCTCGTCCAAGCAGCCGTCTTCGTTCAAATCCGGCGACCTCCGCCACAATTCCGTCGAGACCAGTCCTCCTCGCCGTCTGCTGCCTCCTCTGCATCGTGCTGGCGCGCCGTTCCCCTGCTTCTGCGTGCGAGCACGCGTGGACGACGACCAGCGCCAAGTTCCGCTTCCCCGCGTTGACCTCGTGCGCTCGTCCACATCCAGCGTGGACCCGCTCCACGTCACCCGCGCGAGCCTCCTCTGCTCACCCGCATGGGCTGCCGCGGCTACAAGGCCCAGCCGAAGCCAGCCAACCTCGGCCTCCCTCCTCACCAACGGGCCGAAGCCCATGGGTGAGCAGCCCTTTCTCTCTCTGTTGGCACAGTACGATTCAGATTCAGCCCAGTACATGTTTTTTTCCAATCCTACGAATTTTAGCTATTTGTCCAGAGAGTGCAGTTTTGCAAAAAAAAAACCTCTTGTTCATGCATATCATATCTCACAATCCATGCATCGGATTAAAATGATTTAAACATGTAAAATTCTTAGAATTTCATCTAGTTTCAGATTTTACAACTCTCATCCATGTTTAAAATGTTTAAACTTGCTGTTTGTTTAATTTTGCATAAATGCATGTTAAAATGATTTATTTCATAACTAATTAACCGTAGCTCGGAATTTAATAAACTTTATATGTAAATGGGGTGGAATAATGCATAGATTAACTTGGTGCACTTTGTTTTACTGTTTAACAACATTAAAATATGGTTTAGGGCAGAACAGTAGCAAATTCAAAATATGCACATGGGGATTTTCCGGAATTGTTGTTTGTTGTTCCGGCCTCATTTAAACTTGCCTAGATAGGTAGTTTTTATATGCTTCACCCCTTGCCATGTTTAATAACATTTGATATTGATGGGTACATAAACGAGAGAGAACAAAATAATTGATGTGGTGTTTTGTCAATATGCAACTAGTTGCATATTGAGCTCCACTTAATTTGTAGTATTGTTTGTGCACTTTGCCATGCCATCCCTCATTAAACCGGACATGCATCATACTTATTTTGCATCATGTCATGCTTATGTGATGGTCGTTTACCATGTTGTTTGCTTCTTTCCGGTTGCGCTTCTCCTTGATAGTTCCGGTTACGTTGCGATGGTGAGGATTCGTTCTACTACGTTGGTTCGTCTACTTCATGGATTCGGTCTTCTTCCTAGCGGGATTTAAGGCAAGATGATCATTACCCCCAATATCACTTCTATCTTTGCTTGCTAGTTGTTCGTTCTATCGCTATGTCGCGCTACCTACCACTTGTTTATCAAGCCTCCCCTATTGCCATGTCAAGCCTCTAACCCACCTTCCTAGCAAACCGTTGTTTGGCTATGTTACCGCTTTTGATCAGCCCCTCCTATAGCTTTGCTAGTTGCAGGTGCAGTGCAGGTCGTACCATGTTGGAACATGGATATGTTGGGATATCACAATATTATCTTATGTTTAATTAACGCACCTATATACTTGGCAAAGGGTGGAAGGCTTGGCCTTTTGCTCGGTGTTTTGTTCCACTCTTGTCGCCCTAGTTTCCGTCATACCGGTGTTATGTTCCTTGATTTTGCGTTCCTTACGCGGTTGGGGTTATGGGACCCCTTGACAGTTCGCTCTGAATAAAACTCCTCCAGCAAGGCCCAACATTGGCTTTTCCATTTGCTTAATAACAAGTAAAACTTGCATAGGGAGTAATTAACCCGAGGATTCTTAATCAACCCCCGGGCCAATGCTCCTCATGAGTGTTGGTCCAAACTAGAGAACTGTGCGGGGCCGCCCCAGGGCAACTTGGGTTATTTTGGCACATATACGCGTAGCTCATCCGTCGTGGCCTGAGACGAGATACGCGCGGCTACTATCAGGGTGTCGGCACGTCGGGAGGTCTTGCTGGACTTGTTTTACCATTGTCAAAATGTCTTGTAACCGGGATTCCGAGTCTGGTCGGGTTGTTCCGGGAGAAGGAATATCCTTCGTTGATCGTGAGAGCTTGTGATGGGCTAAGTTGGGACACCCCTGCAGGGTATAAACTTTCAAGAGCCGTGCCCGCGGTTATGTGGCAGATGGGAATTTGTTAATATCCGGTTGTAGAGAACTTGACACTTGACTTAATTAAAATGCGCCAACCGCGTGTGTAACCGTGATGGTCTCTTTTCGACGAGGTTCGGGAAGTGAACACGGCTGGGTTATGTTTGAACGTAAGTAGTTCAGGATCACTTATTGATCACTTCTAGCTTACGTCTGTGGCGTAGTTTCTCATCTTACTCTTGTACTCGTATGTTAGCCACCATATTTGCTTAGTGCTTGCTGCAACTCCACCATATATCCACACCTTACCTTTCAGCTTAAATAGTCTTGCTACCGTGAGTTTTTGAGATTGTTGAGTCCTCGTGGCTCACCAGATACTACAATACAGTTGCAGGTACCGATGAGACTGATGCAGGTGATGCCACTGAACTCAAGTGGGAGTTCGACGTGGACCGTGGCCGTTACTATGTTTCCTTTCTAGATGATCAGTAGTGGTGCCCAGTAGGGTACATCGGGACTTAGCATGGGTGGTTGTGTTTTATTCGTTTGATTTCGTCCGTAGTCGGACTTTGTGTTCATCTTGAATGATTGTAATTTGATGATATTGTGTGACATTGTGGCGATTGTAAGCCAAAGCTCGTATTCTACCTATTCAGTACATGAGATGAGCAAAGATACAAGCACACTCTTGCGACCATACCAATATGCGCTTATACCCCAAGTCTTGCCTCGACACGTATGGAGTATAGTCGCATATTGGGCGTTACAAGTTGGTAATCAGAGCCATTCCCCCCTATCCAATCGCCGCCGCCACACTCCACCTCCCACCTCGCGATCTCCTCCCGATCCAAATTCTCTCCGACCACCTCCCATGATTTTCGCTGCTGCCCAATCCACAGCCTCCTCTGCCCATCGCCCGAGCCTCCTCTCGTCCAGGAGCATGAGCTCCTCCTGTGCGCGCCTTCACCTGACCCCGTCGCCTCCATCTTCATCAGAGCACCACCGGACCAGCAGGTAGCCGCCGTGCCCAGCGTCGCCCCTTCCCTTCTCTCAATCCCTCTCATCTTCTCTCACCCGACTCCGTCCCTCTCTGTTTGCCTACAGGAGGAGCCCCTCCGCCATGGATGGCCGCCGCCACGAGCGACGCCAGGGACCTCCTCGTCTCGTGCTCCCACGAGTCTCCGTCTTCACTCGAACGCCATGGGTGCCTCCCTGAGCTCCAGTTCACCTCGCGGTCGCCAGGAACCGGTGTCCCGCGGCCGGAGCCGGCCGTCCCCGACTTGCTGAACCACGCCGAGCTGCCAGAGCCCCGCTTCAAGTCCCCGCCGGTCTTCCTCCACGACGCTGCCGCCTTGAACCTCTCCCGTCGGCCTCTGTTTTCCCTGCAACGCGTCGGCCACATCTAGCAGCACCTCGAGGCCGAGCAGCTCCACCGCGCTAGTCAGCCAGGCCAACCACACCTCTCGTCCAAGCCGGTCGTCTTCGTTCAAATCCGGCGACCTCCGCCACCAGTCCTCCTTGCCGCCTACTGCCTCCTCTGCATCGTGCTGGCGCGCCGTTCCCCTGCTTCTGCGTGCGAGCACGCCAGGACAACGACCAGCGCGAAGTTCCGCTTCCCCGCGTTGACCTCGTGCGCTCGTCCACATCCAGCATGGACCCGCTCCACGTCACCTGTGCGAGCCTCCTCTGCTCGCCCGCGTGGGCTGCCGCGGCTGCAAGGCCCAGCCGAAGCCAGCCAACCTCGGCCTCCCTCCTCACCAACGGGCCGAAACCCATGGGTGAGCAGCCCTTTCTCTCTCTGTTGGCACAGTACGATTCAGATTCAGCCCAGTACATGTTTTTTTTCAATCCTGCGAATTTTAGCTATTTGTCCAGAGAGTGCAGTTTTGCAGAAAAACCCTCTTGTTCATGCATATCATAACTCACAAACCATGCATCGGATTAAAATGATTTAAACATGTAAAATGCTTAGAATTTCATATATTTTCCGATTTTACAACTCTCATCCATGTTTAAAATGTTTAAACTTGTTGTTTGTTTAATTTTGCATAAATGCCATGTTAAACTGATTTATTTCATAACTAGTTAACCGTAGCTCGGAATTTAATAAACTTTATATGTAAATGGGGTGGAATAATGCATAGATTAACTTGGTGCACTTTGTTTTACTGTTTAACAACATTAAAATATGGTTTAGGGCAGAATAGTAGCAAATTCAAAATATGCACATGGGGATTTTCCGGAATTGTTGTTTGTTGTTCCGGCCTCATTTAAACTTGCCTAGATAGGTAGTTTTCATATGCTTCACCCCTTGCCATGTTTAATAACATTTGATATTGTTGGGTACATAAACGAGAGAGAACTAAATAATTGATGTGGTGTTTCATCAATATGCAACTCGTTGCATATTGAGCTCCACTTAATTTGTAGTATTGTTTGTGCACTTTGCCATGCCATGCTTCATTGAACCGGACATGCATCATACTTGTTTTGCATCATGCCATGCTTATGTGATGGTTGTTTACCATGTTGTTTGCTTCTTTCCGGTTGCGCTTCTCCTTGATAGTTCAGGTTATGTTGCGATGGTGAGGATTCGTTCTACTATGTTGGTTCGTCTACTTCATGGATTCGGTCTTCTTCCTAGAGGGATTTAAGGCAAGATGATCATTACCCCCGATATCACTTCTATCTTTGCTTGCTAGTTGTTCATTTTATCGCTATATCGCGCTACCTACCACTTGTTTATCAAGCCTCCCTTATTGCCATATCAAGCCTTTAACCCACCTTCCTAGCAAACCGTTGTTTGGCTATGTTACTGCTTTCGCTCAGCCCCTCCTATAGCGTTGCTAGTTGCAGGTGTAGTGCAGGTCGTTCCATGTTGGAACATGGATATGTTGGGATATCACAATATTATCTTATGTTTAATTAAAGCACATATATACTTGGCAAAGGGTGGAAGGCTTGGCCTTTTGCTCGGTGTTTTGTTCCACTCTTGTCGCCCTAGTTTCCGTCATACTGGTGTTATGTTCCTTGATTTTGTGTTCCTGACGCGGTTGGGGTTATGGGACCCCCTTGACAGTTCGCTTTGAATAAAACTCCTCCAGCAAGGCCCAACATTGGCTTTTCCATTTGCTTAATAACAAGTAAAACTTGCATAGGGAGTAATTAACCCAAGGATTCTCAATCAACCCCCAGGCCAATGCTCCTCATGAGTGTTGGTCCAAACTAGAGCACTGTGCGGGGCCGCCCCAGCGCAACTTGGGTTATTTTGGCACCTGTACGCGTAGCTCATCCGTCGTGGCCTGAGACGAGATACGCGCGGCTACTATCAAGGTGTCGGCACGTCGGGAGGTCTTGCTGGACTTGTTTTACCATTGTCGAAATGTCTTGTAACCGGGATTCCGAGTCTGATCGGGTTGTTCTGGGAGAAGGAATATCCTTCATTGATCGTGAGAGCTTGTGATTGGCTAAGTTGGGACACCCCTGCAGGGTATAAACTTCCGACAGCCGTGCCCGCGGTTATGTGGCAGATGGGAATTTGTTCATATCATTTGATTTAATTAAAATGCGCCAACCACGTGTGTAACCGTGATGGTCTCTTTTCGACGAGGTTCGGGAAGTGAACACGGCTGGGTTATGTTTGAACGTAAGTAGTTCAAGATCACTTATTGATCACTTCTAGCTTACGTCCGTTGCGTAGTTTCTCATCTTACTCTTGTACTCGTATATTAGCCACCATATTTGCTTAGTGCTTTCTGCAACTTCACCATATATCCACACCTTACCTTTAAGCTTAAATAGTCTTGCTACTGCGGGTTTTTGAGATTGCTGTCCTCGTGGCTCATCAGATACTACAATACAGTTGCAGGTACCGATGAGACTGATGCAGGTGATGCCACTGAACTCAAGTGGGAGTTCAACGAGGACCGTGGCTGTTACTATGTTTCCTTTTCGGATGATCAACAGTGGTGCCCAGTAGGGTCGATCGGGACTTAGCATGGGTGGTTGTCTTTTATTCGTTTGATTTCGTCCGTAGTCGGACTTTGTGTTCATCTTGAATGATTGTAAGTTGATGATATTGTGTGCATTGTGGCGATTGTAAGCCAAAGCTCCTGTTCTACCTATTCAGTACATGAGATGAACAAATATACAACCACTCTTGCGACCATACCAATATGCGCTTATACCCCAAGTCGTGCCTCGACGCGTATGGAGTATATATAGTCGCATATTGGGCGTTACATCTGCATTTATGTTTTGCGGTCTCAGAAAGGGCTAGCGAGATACCATCTTGTTATATTATATCATGATTGTTTTGAGAAAGTGTTGTCATCTGAGATTTATTATTATTGCTCGCCAGTTGATTATGTCATTGATATGAGTAAATGTGAGACCTAAAACTTATTGTGAATAGGGTTAGTTCATAATCTTTGCTGAAAACTTGAATGTTGGCTTTACATATTTGCAACAACAAGATCAAACAGAGTTTGTAAAAGTTTTTTCTTTATCACTTTCAGTTTATGAACTAAATTGCTTGAGGACAAGCAAAGGTTTAATCTTGGGGGAGTTGATACGTCTCCGTTGTATCTACTTTTCCAAACTCTTTTGCCCTTGTTTTGTACTCTAACTTGCATGATTTGAATAGAACTAACCTGGCGGACTCACGCTGTTTTCAGCAGAATTGCCATGGTGTTATTTTTATGCAGAATAAAAAGTTTTCGGAATGACCTGAAAATCAACGGAGATTATTTTTGGAATTAATAAAAATATTGCCGAAAGAATCAGCACCAGGGGGCCCACACCCTATCCACAAGGGTGGAGGGTGCACCCACCCCCCTAGGGCGCACCCTGCGACCTTGTGGGCCCCCTGGACCTCCATCGACCTCAACTCGAACTTCATATATTCACTTTCGGGAGAGAAAAATCAGAGAGAAAGTTTCATCACATTTTACGATACGGAGCCGCCGCCAAGCCCGAGGGTAGATCTGGAGTCTGTTCGGGGCTCCGGAGAGGGGAATCCGTCGCCATCGTCATCATCAACCATCCTCCATCACCAATTTCATGATGCTCACCGCCGTGCGTGAGTAATTCCATCGTAGGCTTTCTGGACCGTGATGGGTTGGATGAGATTCACCATGTATTCGAGTTAGTTTTGTTAGGGTTTGATCCCTAGCATCCACTATGTTCTAAGATTGATGTTGATATGACTTTGCTTTGCTTAATTAATGCTTGTCACTAGGGTCCAAGTGCCATGAGTTCAGATCTGAACCCTTTATGTTTTCATGAATATATTTGTGTTCTTGATCTGATATTGCAAGTTATAGTCACCTACTACGTGTTATGATCTGGCAACCCCGGAGTGACAATAGTCGGGACCACTCCCGGTGATGACCGTAGTTTGAGGAGTTCATGTATTCACTAAGTGCTAATGCTTTGGTCCGGTACTCTATTAAAAGGAGGCCTTAATATCCCTTAGTTTCCAATAGGACCCCGCTGCCACGGGAGGGTAGGACAAAAAATGTCATGCAAGTTCTTTTCCATAAGCACGTATGACTATATTCGGAATACATGCCTACATTACATTGATGAACTACAGCTAGTTCTGTGTCACCCTATGTTATAACCGTTGCATGATGAATGCCATCCGACATAATTATCCATCATTGATCCATTGCCTACAAACTTTTCACATATTGATCTTTGCTAAGTTACTTTTCCGTTGCCACTGTTACAATTGCTACGAAACTACTACTGTCACTTTTGCCACTGTTACCGTTACTTTCATACTACTTTGCTACTAAATACTTTGTTGCAGATATTAAGTCTTTCAGGTGTGGTTGAATTGACAACTCAGCTGCTAATACTTGAGAATATTCTTTGGATCCCCTTGTGTCGAATCAATAAATTTGAGTTGAATACTCTATCCTCGAAAACTGTTGCGATCCCCTATATTTGTGGGTTATCACATGACTATTGTAGTCAAACAGAGAAGTTACAGTGCTATTCATATAAAATGGCCTACTCATCAAATGGATTTATCAATTTTAATTTTTAAATAGGGGTAAGAGGGTGTCAAAAGTAGAAGTATCATATCTTCTTATAAGGAGCCAACTATATAGTAAGCACTATGAAAGGGGAGCATGTCAACTAGTAATATATAGTAAGCACTATGAATAACATGAAACGAAATTACAAAGTGTCTCTTGTCAATGTTGTTCTTACTCAGTGTGTGCACTAGTGGCAAAACTGATCCATCATATGGTCTGAGATTTTAATGGCTAACAAGAGCCTTCATCAAATTGGTAAGGATTACGACCTCCTCCAACTCTTGCCAATAAACTATGGTGTAGATACATCATGTCGACCATCCTATGAGATTCTTCGGTCACGAAGAAATAAGCTGCCCAAACTATATATAACCAAGATTAGCTACATGAAGTAATGTAAAGATTACTCAAAATTATCACTTATGGCTAAGAAAAATTACACTGATGAAGGACTAGAAGATTAGGCAAATGTACCATAAGATCAAGATCTGGTTGGCCAACAATACTCATGTGGATCTTTGTCCCGGTTGAAGCACATATGCTTTGGCCAATCCTCTCTAACCAACGCACCGAAAAAGGTTTTATCCTTTTAAATTGTGATATAAACACTGAAGTTGAAGTCCTCTTTAGTCTTGATGTGGACCTCACCTCTGGTCAACAAAGCCATGCATACCTGTAGCATATCGAGGACTTCAGGCCTTGCAAAGCAGGGAATATTCTAAGCAAAAGTGAAAGGAAAAACCCAGCCATTTTTCATATACTAAAAGTAGCAAAAATAAATATTTAATTAATTCATTCTAAGAACATTACCGTCTTTTGTCTAAAGTTCTCTGGAAGCACAACGGAGAAGTAGTTTCTCTTAGGCACATAGTGTGGTGTCGAACCACCTGGTCGCACCTATGTAACCTCTTGTCGCCACACCTATGGCACACACAGTGTTGACAAACTATTAGAATATATCATTACGCATGATTTACTCTACGACCATATCATCATTACAATTATATTAAAAGGAAGGTTGAAAAACAAGTTGAGACTTTCCTCTTCTCATATTATTTCTTTCTATAGTATCTCTTATATTCTCTCTTCCTTTCTTATTTCAAGCATGTAGCACAATACCTAAAACTAACCAACTAATGAACCTAAAGCTAACTAAATTCTCTCCTTTTGCTATAATTTATTTTCTAATACTAATTGAGGGGCATTGAAACCTAAGTTCTCTCTCTCTCTCTCTCTCTCTCTCTCTCTCTCAACCTACATTTTTTCACCACAAACTACACAAAATTGAATATACAATTAGATTAGGGGCTCACCAGCGGCATGGAGTACAGTCGAGGTAGGGTTGGTGAGAGCGACCCACGGGAACTCGAGGGCGTGTGTGGCGTGATGACAACGGGCTCGAGGGCGTCACCACGGCGACGGGCTCGGCAGCGAAGAGAGAAATAGTGGTGATGAGCGAGGGCAGTGATGGGGCACGATGGGATGGATTGCATTGTGAGAATTTTTCATTGTTTTGTGACGAGGAGGTGGTTAGGAAGCAAAAAAAAAAGACCAGGTAGGATGCGGTGTGGAAACAAACCAGAGGTGAAGGGGGAGGGAGGAGAGATGAAAAGTGGAAATTCTAGCGGCATGGGTATGTAACGGCTTAGAATCAGTCATTGGGACTTTGCATTGAGATTCATGACAATTGTGCATGTAAAAATCAACTATTATGCAATACAAAGAGTGAAGACATGTATCCAGCCCATGCATGTCAGGTTTGTGTCGGCATTGTCAACGTTTAGGTATGAGAGAGAGTGAGAAAGTGGAGAAAAGGATACATGCATGCGTTCTCACCCATACAAAAGAATTATAATTTATTTCATTGTGACATATGGAATAGCTGATAACTTTTCAACCAAATTTCCATTTTTGAAACTTTTATTTGAATTCAGAGTTATAATACCTTTGAAACAACACTGATTTTGGATACATTTTGACTAGGTTCGATTTTATGGTTTCTACCATATTTCAATTTCGATCTATTCCATACACTGCAAAATCAGTTTCTCATTTTTAGTTAATGAGTTTCAAAACACAAATTTCACATACTTCCTAACACTGATTTTGCCCCCACTCAAAAAACTTGTTTCACTCATTTCAAGAAACTTATTTCGATCATTTCAAAAAAAAATGGTTTCACTCATTTGAAAACACTGATATCACTGATATCCCCCCGCTTTGTATTTCTTCATTTGTTTCTTTTTCCTTTCTTCTTTGGGCTTGTTGTGCTGCTCGTCCCAGCATCGCGTTTGTCTGTTGGTTGGTGCTTTGGAATACAAAGCGGGGGGAAACCCTTTTTCGGTAAAAGAATATTTTCTCTCGCTTAAAGAAATAGATTTCACTCACTACAAAAAAATGATCTGACTAAATTCAAAAGAAAGATTAAATCATTTTAAAAAGTGATTTCTTATTCAACTCAAAAATAATAATAATTTCACTTTGAAAAACTAATTTCACTAAATTACAAAAAACAGATTTCACATATTTAAAAAATCACTCATTAATAAAAACAGAGCTCACGCATTAGTCTTGTTATAAGCAGTTGCACACACTGAATTGATTGAGTGAAATTAGTGAACTGAAACATTGAAATTTAAATGTGCTTGATATGTATCCAAGATTGGTCTTGTTCTAAAGGTATTGGCGCCAGGAGTTCAAGTATATAAAAATACAAAAATGAAATTATGATTTAAAAGATATGAATACTTTAAATTAACAAAGTTGGAATAAAAAGATGTGATTGTTATGTGAGAGAGGAGAGAGAGTGTTGGTGTGTACTATCTGCGTCATGCATGCATGTGAAGGAGAGGGGACCAACACTAATTTGACTTAATCACCGGGGATGGACGTGGATGTAGAGCGCATGGATCTCAACATGGGGGGGGGGGGGGGGGGGGGGGGGGGGGGGGGGTGGGAGGACGAAAAGAGAGGCAAAGAAGAACATTATGTTCTAAGCTTAAAAAAAAGAACATTATGTTCTTTTTAAGTAATAATAAGTGTAGATGCATCTACATTTGGTGTACTAAAGAGCGCACGAATCTCAACGCATGTGTTTGATAGATAAATTACGGTTACATATCAACATCGCTAGCAAGTGGTTTGCGAGAAGGGACATGGAAGGTGGGGAAAAACGGTTTTACTCATTTGAAAACACTGATATCACTCAATAAAAAAATGATTTCACTTTCACTCATTTAAAAAGAATAACTTGTTTGAAAACCCTGATTTCACTCAATTCAAAAATAGTGTTTTCTATTGTTTCAACAAAATAGATTTCACCCACTACAAAAAAAAAAATTTGATTTGCCTAAATTAAAAAAACATATTTCACTGATTTTAAAGAACCGATTTTATTCATTTCAAAAAAGTGATTTACCATTCGAATCTTAAAATAATATTTTCACTTTCAAAAACTAATTTCACTAAATTCTAAAAACAGATGTCACGCATTTAAATCTTCTACACTACTCAAATCTTCTACATCTCTACTAGAAGATTTAAGTAGTGTAGAAGATAGATATCCGTAGATCTATATCTGTTTTCCTCAGGAAAAAAAAGTAGATACAGAAATGTTCTTACCGTGTGCGTAGTTCGTGCATGTTTTTTTTAGAAAAGGAGGATGACCCCTGGCCTCTGCATCTGGGCGATGCATACAGCCATTTTATTAATTATTCTCACAAGACTTTACAAAGTTATACAACAGTAAGACCAAAGCCGCCGTCTAAGCAACAAACTATCGCTACACCTATCCAGTTGATGAAGAGGCGCAGATAGCCTGGGCCTAATACCAAACAGACATCGCAGCCAAGCCTAACATCTAAGACATGAGACCCCAACCTAGCCACTTGCCGGGTCTGGGGCACACTGGTCCGGCGTGCTCTCAGAGGCCGCCGCCGCCAACTGCCACCGCTCCAGCTTCAGAACTGTACTGATGCATCAACCTTGCTCGGTCTAGCTATTGTCGACGCCACCACGGCGCCCAACGGCACCTCCTCCCTGCGCGCAAACAGCTGAGCATGTCGGGGTCGCCACTGATACACCTCAGCGCCATGCTGCCAAGTACCACCAGCCGACACAGCTTGAAGTCCTTGGAAGATCTGTCGTGCGTAGCACCTGCCGACCAGGCATGACAAAGCATAGCACCTGTCGGTCAGGCATGACTTGACATCTCCACCGAAACTCCGTGCAAGACGAAGCCGTTCCACCTCCTGCCTCTAACTTCCAGCGCTGCTCCACAAACGATGCTCCCAAGAAAGAAACGACACCGCAGTGCCGCCATCGTCCGATCTGGAACACCAGATCCTAGGGTTTTCCCCGAGACAACACGAGTGGGTCGACAGTAGTTACACGACGATGCCTCCATCAAGGTAACGGCGAGAACGCCGCCATCGCCTGCCGTCGGCTCGGTTTTCACCGGCAACCATGTTTCCCCGACTCGTAGCCGGGACTAGATGACAGATCTGGAGATCCGACCACCCAGCCTCAGGCCGACCACCTCCGACGGAGGAGATGACCACCACCGCCATGTCCCGCCTCCATGGAGAAGGGCCGTCGGACTCCACCGCCGTCAGTAGCTGCACATCTAGCACAGCCACCAATAGCACATCACGAGCACCCCGGGGATGCCTCCCCGACCTGCCTCGGCGCCGATCCAGGCCGAGCACAAGCAGCAAGACGAATCTGGCGAGCAACCAGCCCACGGATGCCAGCCCGAAGGGGATCTCGCCCGACTCTGCCTAGCACAGGTGCCACCGCCCCCGCGTCGTCCAGATCTGGCAGATCAACCACCGCCGTCGTAACCATCACCAGCACGCAGCCCGCCTCGTGCAGCCCTCCACGCCCTGTCGCGGTTCGTGCGTGTTTGGACTGGACTCTGGCTATCTCAGATATAGCCGAGTCAATCAAGAAACAAGAGGATCGATTAGACCCGTCTAGGGCAAAAGCGTACGCCCGGGCGATGGAGGCCCTGGCGCCGCCCAGTAACGGCCGCCGTCGTCCCCCATGGCAGGACCTCCCTCGGAGCTCTTGGGCCTCGTGCTTCAGCGCGTGCCGTCCCACGCCGACCGCGCGCGGTCTGCCGCCCGTGGCGCGCCGCCGCGCCTGCAGCCTGCGCTACCAGCGCTGCTCCCGTGGCTCGCCCTCCGCGACGGCTCCTTCCTCAGCCTCCCCGACGGCGAGGTCCACCGCCGCGTCCTCCTCCCGGAGGACGACGTGGCTCATCGTGTCTCCACCGGCAGCACCCTCTTCCTCGTGCACAGCGACGATAGATGCTCGCTGATGAGCCCTCTCTCCCGGGAGACGATGGACCCTCGGTGCGTCGACCTGAACCGCCTCTGCACTTGGCCCCGCCTCCTGCGTGACACCAACAACATCCACAAGGTTGTCGTGATGTCTGACCACGTCGTGGCCGTCCGGACTGGAAACCGAGTGTACAGTCACGACGTCACAATCTCTATTCGCCGGCCGCAGTCGATGACCGTGATATGGCCCTGGGCGCCCCCTGGGCAGACCTATTCCTCCGTCCTGGACATGGCGCTCTTCCAAGGCAAGCTCTACGTCCTCATCACGACAAATGTGACTGTGTACCGTCTTTTCGCCGTGGACATTGTCGGCGGCGAAAATATCGGAGTCCGATGCGTGCTCACCACGTCAAGAGATGATACGGAAACAGAGGATAGATGGTATGATGTTGGCGTCCCTCGCCACTACCTGGTCGCATCCGGCGATCAGTTGTTGATGGTCAAAAAAAAGGACGTCGATAACTGCCACACATGTGGCATCTAGGGGGTATTTGCCGCACGCCCCGTGTGGCATCGACACAGGCCAGCCCGCCCGAGCACGTCCGGGCGCACCCCGCTACAGCCCGCACGTTCGGTGTGTGGCGCGATCGCCCGCATGAGCACGTCCGGGCGAGCGACCACGCGGCCCGCACGACCCGTCTCGACCGTCGCCCCTCCCCGCCTGCGAGCCACACGCCCCGCGTGGCAGTAACCACATGTCCCGCCGCGATTGCTATGGTCCGGACCCTCTTCCATGTACGTGTAACTGCAGTTGTCATGTCGCTGAACTGCAGTTGCCATGTCGGACAACTACAGTTGCCATGTCGCTGAACTACAGTTGCCATGTCGGACAACTACAGTTCCCATGATTGCTCAACTGCAGTTGCCATCTCAGGTCAAGTGCCGGATGCCATTTTTGAGCAACTGCAGCTGTTGCCATGTATGGTCTGGTCTACTATAGTTGCCATGATTTGAAAACTTTAGGAGTTGCCACCTACTACACTAGGCAGTTGCCATGTAGCACTATGAAACATGGCAAAAAAACATGTCCGGATAAAGAGAGAGTTGCCATCTGCTTACAAGCACACTAGGGTAGTTGCCATGTACCATGTAAAAACACATGGCAACTGATAGCTTTTGGTGTGTGGGAGAGGAGACGGGCATGTGAACTACGGTGGTATCTTTAGGAGTTGCCACCTACTAACACTAGACAGACGTGGCAACAATAACATGTTCAGGGGTAAAAGAGAGTTGTCATCTGCTTACAATCACGAACATGGCAGTTGCCATGTAACCTGCAAAAAACATGGCAAATGGGCAGTCGTGGGAGATGGGGGACAGAAGTCGTGCGGGGCGTGCGGGCGTGACGGCAGTTCCACCGCACGCCCCGAGTCGCAACCACTGACATCGGAAGGAAAACAGCGTGCGGGCGAACTCCCTCACATGCCACACACGCGAGTTGTCCTACGTGGCACACAAAATCAGCCCTCTCGTGCCAAGATTCGTGTAAAAGGTACTGGGTGGCGATCGAGGCGTGTGGGCGAGTTGGCTAACGTCCACACGTGTGGGCATTAGTGTTTTAAAAAAAACGCTATAAGGGGCTGATCGGGAGCCCGGAGCGGACTTGGTTCGAGGTCTTCGAGGCAGCGGACATGGGCAGCGGCCGAGGATGCTGGAGAAAGGTCCATGCACTTATGGGACGGGCTCTCTTCCTCAGCGAAGAATGCTCCGAGCCTCTTCCAGTCGGCGGCACCCAAAACGTCGGAGCTCGAGAGGATTGCATCTACTTTCAAAATGAACGTGACTATTACGATGCAAGGACGAGTGGCCTCTGCTCCGGCGTGTACGACATGAGAAATGAAACTGTCTCGCCCTTGCCGTTTGAGAAAAAGGTGGCACGTCAAGGTCCATTGCCTGCAACTTGGTTTTTCCCCGCTGATACATGAGTTACCATGCATTGGTACAAAGTCGTTCATGTTGATGCATAACCCTCCTTAACTTTGTTCCAGTTTTTTGTTCCTACTTTGATACGTACTACTCCCTCCGTCCTAAAATAAATGACTCAATTTTATATCAACTTTGTACCGGGAGTATTGTTTACCCTCGTTGTTCGTTCAGGTTACCCATTTTGTGAAAATTTTGTCAGTTTTTAACCCATTTATATTCTTTAGAGTGATCTGCCAGGTGGATTTTGTCAATCAGGTATGCATGGCATGCCACGTCGTAGTTTTCACCGTGGCATCTTTTCCTGTGCCCGAACCGGTCCGATTACTTAGCTAGACCCGGTTTTCTTTACGCTTCGCGGTCATCAGGTTACACACCCCATCGCACCCAATTGGTTAAGTCGCAAAGCTTTGCTCCAGGGCCGGTCCTGAGATTTTGGGGACCCGGGCGGAACTAAAATTTGAGGGCCATGATATTAATGGTCAATATACATGTATAAGTGAAAATGTTGTAGGTAACACTTGGGATGTGTGTCACTGTCAATATTGCGAGCTCCAAGGTATATATAATCTCCTATATGAAGAAAATAGATAAAGGTGTGTGTCTATCACAAGACATCCATAGAAGTACAAAGCCATGTTCATTGTCAGGCTTGGTACAAAGCCATGTTCATTGTCAGGCTTAGGAGAACATAATATGTTTGAGACACCAAAAGGTTTTGACACATGTGGCTCTAAATAGTCCTATAAAAGAAAATATGGATGCTGATGGTAAAATCACTATTCTAATTCGTAGTATGTGAGCAATTATGATAGATGAGCGAATCCGTATGAATGATATGCAAAATATTGTAGTATTAAGTTACTCTTACCTTTTTTTAGACAACCTCGCGAAGCTTTTTATTCAACCGTCACCACATTTACAGGGACGAACGAGAGATTCCGGGGTGTCCTAACCAAACATGGTGGCCACCACCGAGAGTAAGGGCATGCTTCGCTAAGTGGTGAGCTTCATAATTCGAGCTCCTAAACTCATGACTAAATTTACAAAAATCAAAAGACGGAGAGTGGTGTATTATTTCATGTATAATTGCTCCATAGCTTGCTGCGTTTTCCTTCTTTATGTCCTCAACCACCCCTTTACAATCCGATGCGACATGGATCCTCCGAAGATAGAGATCGTCCGAGAGAGCTAGCGCTTCCCTTATCACAAGTGCCTCGGGAGTTTCTGGATCATCGATATGTCTGAAGAAGAGAGCAGAAGCTCCCATGAAGGCGCCATCTTGATCCCTGCAAATTGCGCCAACAGCGTCGTAGCCGCGTCGAGAGACAGCGGCGTCAATATTTAACTTTGCAGCACCGTACTGTGGCGTAATCCATCGAGAAGACCTTGTGGTCGCAGCACCACGTGGTCTCTGATGCATGGAGTTCATAACCTGGAGATCCCCCAAGTAGCTATTGATGAAGCCATTAATGGAGTGAGGGGACTGAAAGATATCCTCGTGGATCGCCTTCCTTCGAGCTCCCCAGATTGCCCAAAGTGTCACGATCAACCTTTCAAACACATCTCTAGGCAATATTTCATGTATCGCAAAAAGCCAGTCCTTAGCACTTTCCTCCTGTCGCTCAATCACAGGCTGCACTAGATCGTCAGGGGCGAGCCCCCAAACACCTCCCGCCATTGGGCACTTCAGCAAAGTGTGTTTCCAAGTATCCTCTGCCCCACACAGCATACATGTGTCTAACGTTGCCATATTTCGATACTTCAGAACCTCTCCACAAGGCATGGACTGCCTCGCAAGACGCCATACAAACATCCTCAACTTGGACGGTACCTGAATATGCCAGATCATACTCCACTTGTTGCTCTCATTTTGTCCATACGAGGAACCCTCCTCTTCTTGTATCCACGCTTCTCGGTTAAGCTTCGTCCGCAATAGCATTCGATCGGCTGAATGCACACTGAAATTACCTCATCTCTCCTCATGCCAAGCCCAAAAATCTGCGACCCTTCAAGTGCCCAAGGGTATCTTCAGGATGTCAGCAGCATCAAAGGCGTGAAAATAGTACGTATATACTCCTCATTCCATGAGGCCATAGTTGCATTGATCAATTGCGCCACCCTGGTGGGGGGAGGGGGGGTTCTGTATAAGTGACGTGATGGGCCTTTTATAGCTGTCCCTAGGGATCCAATTATGCAACCAGATATCTGTACTCTCTCCATCTCCAATCCTTCGTACAAGCCCCTATGCTAGAATATCTAGACCATCAAGTATCGCCCTCCAAATTTGAGATGGATGAGGACCTAGTTCCGCCTCCAGTAATGAGTTGCCCAGGAAGTAAATTGCTTTCAGCTGCTGAGAGATGACTCGTCCGTCATGGTCCGCCAAGCTTGTCGGGCTAGGAGTGCCAGGTTGAAAATCTCCATGTCACGTAAACCTAGACCTCCCAAGTGCTTGGGCCTGGTTATAACATCCCACGCCACCCAGCTAGGTTTCCTCTTTCCTTACTTGCTACCCCACCAGAACTGCCTTATAATTGAAGTTATATTCTCGCATAGCCCTCTCGGCAACCTGAAACACGACATGGAATAGACAGGTATAGCATGTGCTACAGACTTGATCAATATCTCTTTAGACCATGCCGACGAGATCTGTCGTGACGACGTTGATGACCGCGACCATGTTGTGAGGCATGCTTCACTGGTCGTGGCAATGCTTCAACGACTTTGGCGGCCGCGGCAATGCTTCATCGACCACGGTGAGGACGCGCGTCGTGACGGTGACGATGATGGCGGCCACACTGCAAGGCGTGCTTCACTGGTCATGGCAATGCTTCGACGATGTTGACGGCCACCACGACAATGTTTCGACAACTACGGCGACGAGGCGTGTCGTGACGGCGTCGGTGACCACGGCCATGCTGCGAGGGGTGCTTCACTTGTCATGCAATGCTTGGAAACGAAACAGGAACATTATGTTTCTTTTATAAGGGATGTAGACGTAGAAGATTTAAGTAGGGGCAGCGGTCTGAAGAAAACTTACCAGACGTCTGTTAACAAGCGTTTCCCTATATGCTGTCCGAAAAAAAAGCGTTTCACTAGATGGATACTGTATCTGTTTGTTCGATATAGGAACGATCTTACCGTGCGTCATTCGTCCGTGTTTGGACTGGACTCTGGCAATCTCTCATATATAACCGAGTGTCCGAGTCAATCAAGAAACTAGAGGATCGATCGATCAGACCCATCTAGGGCAAAAGCCTACGCCCGGGCGATGGAGGCCCTGGCGCCGCCGAGTCACTGCCGCCGTCGTCGCCCATGGCAGGACCTCCCGTCGGAGCTCTTGGGCCTCGTGCTTCAGCGCGTGCCGTCCCACGCCGACCGCGCGCGGTCTGCCGCCCGTGGCGCGCCGCCGCGCCTGCAGCCTGCGCTACCAGCGCTGCTCCCGTGGCTCGCCCTCCGCGACGGCTCCTTCCTCAGCCTCCCCGACGGCGAGGTCCACCGCCGCATCCTCATCCTGGAGGACGACGTCGCCCACCGTGTCTCCACCGGCAGCACCCTCTTCCTCGTGCACAGAAACGACGGGTGCTCGCTGATGAACCCTCTCTCCCGGGATGCTACTGCCCCGCGGTGCATCAACCTAAACACTGGGCCGGGCGTCCTGGTCGACACCGACAACATCCGCAAGGTGGTGGTGATGTCCGACCACGTCGTAGCAGTCCGGACAGGACACCGAATGTACCTTAAGGACGTCATCATCTCTATTTGTCGGCCCCAGTCGTTGACTGTGGAATGGCGGTGGTCACCCCCTCAAGACACTTATTCCTCCGTCCTCGACATGGCGCTCTTCCAAGGCAAGCTCTACGTCCTCACCAGAAATCATTTTAACGTGCACCCTCTACGTCTTTACGCCATGGACATCGTCGGCGACAACCATGTCAGAGTCCAATGCATGCTCACCACGCCAAAAGATGGTGCGGACGCATGGTATAAGACTGGCACCCCCTGCCACTACCTGGTTGCGTCCGGTGATCGGTTGTTGATGGCGAAACAAAAGAGGACTGGGATCGAGGTCTTCGAGGCAGCAGGCCTGAGCAGCGGCCAAGGAAGCTGGAGAAAGGTCCATACACTGATGGGACGGGCTCTCTTCCTCAGCGAAGGCTGCTCCGAGTCCCTCCCAGCCGGCGGCAATCAACACGCCGGAGCTCAAGAAGACTGCATCTACTTTATGAGTGAACGTGTGGCTTACGATGGCAGGACGAGGGAATGCCGCTCCGGCGTGTACGACATGAGAGATGGAACTGTCTCGCCCTTGCCGTTTGAGACAACGGCTGCACGTGAAGGTCCATTCACTGCCACTTGGTTTTTTCCTGCGGATACATGAGACTCTAGTCAAGATGCATTGGTACAAGTTCATGCGGATGCATAACCCTCAACTTCGTTCCAGTTTTTACCTCCTATTTTGGTATCGTTTACACTAGATTTTCATTCCCCATTCACAAAAGCTTTGCCTGTTTCACCTCTTTTTACTATTTTATTTTAGAACGATATGCCAGGTGGGCCTTTTGAAAATGTGTTGTATGGATCAGCATAATCGTTCTCCGGGTTAGCATATCCTGGCGCATGTGCTAGGAGTGAGAGGCATGTCGAGGGGGCTGCTGGGAGGAGGGAGGGATGGCTCCTTCTCTCGTGGCAGTTCAAGCCTTGTGCAGAGTTTCCCTTTTATTTCATTTCTAGTTGCTTGTAGAAAGACATTATGGTTTCTTTTAGTGGAAATCGGAGAGGGAGCTTTCTTTATGAAAAAAATCTGCCAGGTGGGTACTGCCTGTCAGATGACTTAGCCAGACCCGGTTTTCTTATGGTCGTCAAATGTGCATACCTACCATCGCTTCACCCAATTGGTTAAGCAGTAACCATTTGCCCAATTGATCCCGCCCATCTAGGCCTGTTTGGTATGGTAGGTTGCATTATTTTTCAGCTATTTGCATTTGTGACTAAGTTGGGCCTAACTGAGTGAATGCAGGCCAAAAATCATGTCCTGCACATAGTTTGATAGCCTGCATTGCACCATTGAGCAGTTTGATGCCTGACGTTTGGTTGGCGACAGTTCTGGGTTATAGCTGTCACCGTGAAAAACATGGTGTTTGGTTGTGCACAACTTATGCTATGGTCACCCTTTCTCACTAGCGATGATCTTACCATACATTACACTACATACGCACTATATGAAATAAACATTGTTTGAGTCCTAACAATTAAACAAGTAGCAGCTCATCCTGACTACTAACAATTGTAGTACAAATTAACAGTCTTGGGGCTCAATAGAGGAAAGTTCATAGATGCTGAATTATTGGGAGGTTCATCTTTTGTTGATGTTGTTGCTATTGCTTCTACTGCCGCTTTTTTCTTTAGATCCTTGTGTTACCTCTATTTGTCCATATCGCTTTAGCCCACTTCAACCTTTTGATCTTTCAAGTTTCATTGCCATATGTCTCCACACCATGTCCAGAGTCACGATCATCATCAGTCTCACATCCTCCTTCTCTGGCACAAACTCATCACAGCCCCACTTTAGGGTCCAGTTATGAAGAATGCAACATGCAAAAACAAGCCTAACATGTGTGGGGCAAGGGTGGAATGGCTTCTGATCCAGGATCTTAAATCTATCAGATCTTCAAATGCCGTCTCAACCGTAACTCTAAGGACTAAGATTGAACAATTCTCGTGCAGTCCTAATATAGTTCCTAGAAGAGAACTCGTTCAGATGGTACCTAGTTTTTCTGAAGGGTGAAAGAACACCAGGCCGACATGCATCAGGTTACTGTCAGCAAGAATGTTGGTATCTTAGGATGATCCTTTCGAACCAGCTAACACATATGTGAATTTCATATCGAAGTCAACGACAACAAGCACATTATGCTTGTGTAATGCTTTCTACCCATATATGTTGCAGCCCGTGACCTCGGGACTCTAGCAATCACATTAGTACCATCTATTGCTGATACAATCATGTGAGGGCACGAAGATATATTGTTACGGCTGTATGACAATATTACAAGCATGTTATGGCATGAACTACAGGTAGTGCTCACCTTGAAATACAGATACTATCTTGGGCTCATGTGAATCTTGTCAGAAGTTTACCCAGTTGGTGTCGTGGTCATTTCTTCTCTGAGCTCCCCAATAGCATATAAGATTTGATTGAAATACCTGGAAATGGTCTCCATGAATCTCCTGGATGAGTTGTGAATCACTTTGGATATATGATTATGGCTTACAACATGAAGGAACATGGCAACTTGCTCCTCCATAGAGGTGTTGGTGCTATCTTGTAGCAGCCCCTTGTTCCCAAACATCTCCGCGAGCTTGGGAAAAGGTGCTCTTAGCATTCAAAGCATGTTCACTGCCTCTACGGCATTGCATTTGTAGATGTAGTTCAGATTTATCATCCTCTCCCTATCTCGGATTAATAGTGGCCATAATGGATGACACGGTTATCACTCCGTGGAACAACTCTTTGTGGACCAACATGACCCAGGCCTGAATCACACTACGAGTGTTGTTGCCTGAACAAACAGCTTCATTCATTCGTTCATAACTACCTAATGGCGACATCAACAGTGCGGTAAGCAATGGCGAAATTAAAACTTCATCCGTTCACGTCAAGATACTAGTTCAACCGTCCACGACATTGTGCTATTCCAAGACAAGCCCTACGTCCTCACCACAATGTTTGTTCGTGTGTACCCTTTACGTCTTTACGCCATGGACATCATCGTCGACAACCATGTCAGTGTCCAATGCATGTTCACCAAAGATGGCGTGAACGGATAGAATGTTGGCGATCTTCACCACTACCTGGTTGTGTACGGCAATAAATTGTTGATGGTGAAACGGAAGTCGTGTGGCTCTTTACCGTGCTCCTGGCCGGGTGATCATGCCGACTTGGTTCGAGGTCTTCGAGGTAGCTGACTTGGGCAGTGGCGGAGGATGCTGGAGAAAGGTCAATACACTCATGCGATGGGCTCTCTTCCTCAGAGAAGGCTGCTCAACAAGACTGTATCTACTATCTGAACTAACGTGATCATTTTGATGCAAGGACGAAGGTCATCTACTCTGAGGTGTACGACATGAGAGGTGGAAGTTTCTCTCCCTTGCCGTTTCGGACAGTCGCGGCATGTGAAGGTTCAGTAACTGCAACTTAGTTTTTCCTGCATTGGTACAAGTTCAGGTTGATGCATCTCTAGCAGACCCTTTATAAGTTAATTCTTAAAAACGCGTATAAGAGGCACTGTAAACCATTTTTACGGTAAGAGATTGCCCTGGGCAGAGCAGATCCCGTAAATAAAATTGTATCCCACTATAGCCCATATTTTCTTTCTTTTTTTCCTTTTTCCTCCGGCCCCAGCAGAGCGCGTCTCCGGCCAAGGCATCCCTCGCCCCGGTGCCGCCCACTCCTGGCCACACGTGCAGTGGAGGAGCCTTGCGCCACCCGCCCCGACCGCGCGCTTCCTAGCGTGCCTGCCCGTCCCCGATTGAGCCCGGCACCGCCCATCGCCGCGCGAGCTCCCCGGCACCCCCCCCCCCTTCTTAGGCGGCGCCCCGCCCTGATTCGAGCCGCCGATGGCCTGCTCCACCCTGCCCGTGGACGGCCTCACCTCGGCAGGGAGGTCGAGCCGGCCACAACTCGGACCGGCGGCGGCAAATCCTGGCGTGCGGCGACTTCTTCAGATGTGCAGCGACGGATTCCGATGAGTTCCGGGTAGATTCCGGCTAGTTCCGCGGTAGCGCTTCTGCTCCGACGAGTTTGGCCGGTTTACGGGTTAAACTGTATACTATCTTTGAAACTATACATATATGATGTGGAAATCATGTAAGCGTTTCTACTCTGCGAAAGAGCCGCACCTAATCGTCAAGGTGTTTAGGTTTTTTTTTCTCAACAACCAATACACTGAGATCCAAACAAACACATGTGCTAAGTATCGTACAGTTACATGTTTGTACTTGTTACACAATGTTGTCTAGCAGATCCCAAATTATAAAGGTTCTGTTTTTACAGTTTCTAACTTTACACAGAACCTCTAGGGTCTACCAAATTTTATAGAAGAAGCTACAACACGGTTTTAAAGGCTCGTTTTTTAAGGAATCTGCTAGAGTTACTATAAATACTAGTGGTATTATACATATACTAAACTGCCAGGTTTAGTTTACTAGGTTTTTTTGACTGTTTTCTATCAGTGAAATTTGGGCCAATGAGGGACTGCCACGCTATTTACTGGGGACCTGGCTGTGTACACTTGAAGTGGCTCTAGCAATTTTTCAGGGATTTAATTCCTGGTCAAACTTCTCTGTTTGTCGGGCGGCGGATTGTGTTTTATGTGCTGCATGCATGCTATGGCGTGGATCGCTTTTGACAGGACCACGTGCATATTCCTGGTAATCTCTCGATGCATGACCGCTTATTCTCTGGCGATTGAGAAAGATCCCGTCTAATCGGTGCCACCACTTCACCGCCGTAGGTGAATATAAATATGCTCTCCTTCGCTGGCGGGATTACCTCACCTCCTCCCCGCCCTTTCCACCCACCACCAACCTCCGGTTCGCCTCCTAGCTCCGGCCTCCTGCACCCAGCTCTCGGCGAAGCTTTGCGAGGTATGTGATGTGGCTGGCGAGGAGGCGCGCCTGGACAGCACACCGGTGTTCATGATGATGTTGCTAGACGTGGTGCGCACGGACGTGAACGGCATGGCAGGAAGCGAAGCCGCCGTCATGGATGCTGACTACTGGCATGTGCTCGCTGGTGCCGCCCAGACCAAGGGCCTGCCCCGGCTCCCTTCTCTCCTCAGCCCCTCTTTGCGGCATCCGCAAGTACGTCTCCCACACTCCCTCTGCTTGAACCGGCGCCGGCGATGGCGCGCACCATGGAGTATGCGACGCACGCGGATGTGTGATTAGTGAGGTTCTCCGGCGAAGACGAGGCCAACGCCGCCACGCCGGAGCGGAGGAGGCCACCATGGAGTATGCGACGCAGGCGGATGTGTGACTAGTGAGGTTCTCCGACGAAGACGAGGCCAACGCCGCCACGACGGAGCGTAGGAGGCGGCCGAGTTCCTCCTCGCGGGCGGGGCGGAAGGACTGGACACGGCGGGAACGGAGCACGATCTTCAGGGTGCATGTCTTGCAAAGCTGCCACCGTGCGTCGCTGTATAGGATGCGAAGAATAGGCCCTGGGTGTCGCCGTACGCCATCCGCTGCAAGTATGTCAGAGGCCTGGACAAGAAGGATGCATGCGGACGCGTCGCGGGTCTTCATGATCTCGCGCGCGCCTCGGATTGCAATGGCATGGGGGGTTTTCGGGATTCAGCAGCAACTACGGTGGCTGTGCGCCTGTGCCCACCCTGACGACGACGGAACCATGGATGGCCAGGACGTATGGTGCGTGGAGGGCACGACCGGGGAGGTGAAGCAATGACGAAGTGTGTGCGGAGGCATGCCCAAGGCTGCGGCGGCGCCGTCCCCGTCATCATTGCCATGGCTGCTGTGGTGCATCTGTGGTGAAGGAGCGACAGCCGCCGGCCGCCGTGGAGTAGCCGGCTGCACCGTTCTTCCTGGCCTGCGCGAGCACGGTGCGGGAGGGCGCCGACGAGGTGGTGCAGGTGGCCGATGACCGGCAGCGCCCAAACCGTGGTGTCGAGCTCGCCAAGGCATAGCATCATGAGCGTATCGTGGCGGGAGCGCAATGCGGGGCATCGTAGGACCATGTGCAGTGTCCTCGAGTCCACTAATCTGCCGCTGCTATCTATACACGGATGACGGATGCGTAGTCGGACCACCTATCACCGTTGTCATGGGCAAAGCAACATCAACTATCTACGTTGGGACGGACGAATCGTCGCCGTCTTCTCCTGACCGGCTGATCATGGACGGGGTCATCAAGGTTTACATCTACGCCGCCAGATGCATGCATGAGGGCGACGCTGTGAGCCTGTGACTGCCCGGCTGAGACGGCTCTGAGAAGACCCCGCCAATGGAGGCGTGCGCCAAGGCCGCGTGTACGAGTCTTTCGTCAACAAGCAGCAGCGGAAATCCAGCCAGGCCTAGCATATTAGTAGTTTACTTTTTTTAAGAGATATTAGTAGTTACTTAGCAGCGCTAGAACCTAGCTAGCTATAGCTCGATCCATTATGTTATGTCTAAATTGTACTTGGAAGGTAGAAAAGCATGCCAAGTGTATACCTAATTAAAATTGTATGCATATGTTTGACTTACAGGGTGCTCTGATCGAGAGAACTGTCCAAACAGCTATTTGAATTGTCTCCAAAAAATGTTATTTGAATCCTATTTTACTTTGTGGTGTTGGACATCCATTAATATTCATCAGATGTTAGCATATGCATGCATGTGATGTGACATGTATTGTTCCCATGTTGATATGTTTATTCCCCGTCTCAAAGTTTCCATTGTGATTTAATATTATGCATGATTTAATTATTTCACCAATCTTCGGTCATGCTAAAGCAGATAACTGATCCAATCAGTTAAAAAGGGGGTTAGCAATTGTAAAGTAGGTTAGCTAGATAATTCAAGCACTTCACAGATTTATGCTGAGAAATTATTATTTTTGTTTGACAGATGGTTAAAACAAAATGTTATCATCAATGAAGTGTTGTTTTTATTGATACCATTGAACTCCCTTGCTAAGTTCCAGTTTCAAGCACAAACCATTGTGATGAATAGTTCTCTTGGAAGTTATGATGTTCAATGAGAATTTGGTTCCTTTGGTTGGTGCCAATCAAATTCCGGGCAATAGGTATCATGCCTACATAGATTTTCAGTGCCTAGATGGTACTAAAAAGGTTATCATATTATATAAATGTCTATTGTTCTATTTAATGTTTTTATTGCAGTTCATGTTTAAACTACTCCATGCTAATGTCATCATGATCTTTTTCGCTTTTTTTAGTTTGGTTATCACCCAAACCATTGTAATATGACTATATAGACTGTGAAAGTGTGCATGGGATTTGGAGGTGGATGCGGCTAGGTGCATGAAAATCGAAGGTATTCTTCTTCTTTTTTTTCCCGTTTGCATATATAGACCGTGACGAGTGTTGGCACATATATATTGGATAGATTTTTCATGAGATCGTTTAACATAGTCATTTTTTTTGTTGCATGCTTGAGTAGTTGACGGTATTGACGCATAACAAATTAGTGTTCACATGTTCGGCTTTGCTTTTTCTATGTTTCAAGATGATCGTCGCTTAGATTGTAGGTTTGAGAGGGTGTTGATTATTTTTTTCACATACCTACCAGAAAAGAGGTGATTACCATACCTGGAGGTAATACCAATGCATTGCTAGACGTCTAACACGTGCTCATCGACCCATCAACCATGCAGGAATAAATGACCAAATTTCTGATTGCGGGAGGCTACACCAGAATGATCTGATCTACCAGGAAATATACCATGTTTCTTTGATCTTATTACAAAAGCATCATCATGTACTCTTTTTTTTTTGTAAAACGTTCCACATAATACGAGAATAAATGACTCTTATCAAAGATGTATCAACATGTATTTCCTGTTTAATGACATGCAACACACATGATGGTAATAAATATATCCTTTCCCAGCTTATCTTCCTACATCCATAGTCTTACGTACAAGATCTCTTAGCTTAAACTAACACTTACCGTAAACAATAAAGACTTGCCGCAAAAAAAACTGTAAACAATAAAGACCGTATAAACACAACGTATCAATGGCGCGGCGTGCCACCGCACGGGTTTGCTAGTGTTTATCTAAGATTCTGGTTTGCTGAGTTAGTACTAAATACTGCTTGCAGAGCGGGGCTCCCAATGGAGTAGTCAGTTGTGTGGGGTGTGTTTGGTTGGTTGACCACCTAGCGACGATTACAATCACTTGAGCGAGACGAAAATGCGTCGACATCATCACCCCTCTCTTGCCGGAGTCGGGCATATCTTGTTGTAGTAGACAAGTCAAAAAGTAATCGTGCTAAGGCCTCACAGGACCAGCGCACCAGAACAGTAACCGTCGCCCATGAAGAGAAGTGTAGATTGGAAGGATCCAACCTGTGAACACACGAACATAGACTATATCCGGAGATCTAGCGCAAACCAGGACCGACCAAATCCCACGAGATCTGCCAGAGACACACCCTCCAATGACAACGCGCCGCCGAGATGGGGGCTAGACAGGAAGAATCATATTCCATCTTCAGGGAGTCGCTATCGACCGCTGTCTCGCCTTTCTGAGCAAGCAAACCCTAATCGACCTTTAAAAAAACACCTAAAAACGGAGCAGGAGCCCTTGTGTCGGCACGGACCGGGGTCCACCGCTTCTTGTGTCGGCACGGACCGGGGTTCACCGCTTCTCAATGGCCCTAAATAAAGGTGTGTTAGTATTATCGTCGGATTTTTTTATTTTTTTGAAGAATTTGGTTCTCCTTCAAGATTTTGTTTGAACACAGTACTTTGAACATTGAAGGAGAACCAAATTTTGGTACTTTGCGCCTCCAGTATCTGTTCGTTCGATATATAGAAACGACCTAACCGTGCGTCGTTCGTGCGAGTTTCTTTGGACTGGACTTTGACTATCTCATATATAACCGAGCCAATCAAGAAACTAGAGGATCGATTAGACCCATCTAGGGCAAAAGCGTACGCCCAGGCGATGGAGACCCTGGCACCGCCGAGTCACGGCCGCCGTCGTCGCCCATGGCAGGACCTCCCATCGGAGCTCTTGGGCCTCGTGCTCCAGCGTGTGCCGTCCCACGCCGACCGCGTCCGCCTGCGCGCCGTTTGCCGCGCGTGGCGCGCCAGCGCGCGCCTGCAGCCTGCGCTACCAGCGCTGCTCCCGTGGCTCGCCCTCCGCGACGGTTCCTTCCTCAGCCTCCCCGACGGCGAGGTCCACCGCCGCGTCCTCGTCCCGGACGACGACGTCGCCCACCGTGTCTCCACCGGCAGCACCCTCTTCCTCGTGCACAGCAACGACGAGTGCTCTCTGATGAACCCTCTCTCCCGGTCCCGGGAGACAACGGCCTCTCGATGCGTCGACCTCAACTGCCTCCGCACTCAGCCAGGCGTCCTGGTCGACACCGACAACATCCGCAAGGTGGTGGTGATGTCCGACCACGTCGTGGCAGTCCGGACAGGACCCCGAATGTACCTTAAGGACGTCACTATCTCTATTCGTCGGCCCCAGTCGACAACCGTGGAATGGCGGTGGTCACCCCCTGGAGACACCTATTCCTCCGTCCGTGACATAGCGCTCTTCCAAGACAAGCTCTACGTCCTTACCGTAACAAATTATGGTGTGTACCCTCTACGTCTTTACACCATGGACATTGTCAGCGACAACCATGTGAGCTTCCAACGCATGATCGCCATGCTAGAAGATGACGTGCGCGACTGGAATGCTGGCGACCTTGACCACTACCTGGTTGCGTCCGGGGATCGGCTGTTGATGGTGAAACGAATGAGGGAAGTTGTTATCGTGCTGCCGGGCCCGAGGCTGGTGATCATGCCGACTTGGTTCGAGGTCTTCGAGGCAGCCGACCTGGGCAGCGGTCGAGGATGCTGGAGAAAGGTCAGTACCCTGATGGGACGGGCTCTCTTCCTCAGCGAAGGCTGCTCCGAGTCTCTTCCAGCCGGCGGTGCCCAAAACGTCGGACCTCGAGAGGATTGCATCTACTTTCTGAATGAATGCAACCGTTACGATGCGAGGACGAGGAGCCTTTGCTCCGGCGTGTACAACATGAGAGATGGGACTTTCTCGCCCTTGCCGTTTCAGGCAGCGGTTGCACGTGAAGGTCCATTGACATCCACTTGGTTTTTCCCTGCGGATACATGAGACTTACTGTAGTTAAGATGCATTGGTATACAAGTTCATGCTGATGCATACCCCTCCTTAACTTCGTTCCTGCTTGTAACTCCTATTTTGATATTGTTTACACTAGATTCTCAGTCCCCATTCACCAAAGTTTTGCCAATTTCACTTATTTATAATTTTAGAACAATCTGCCGGGTGGGTTCCGCCCATCACGTGACTTACAAACCCGGTTTTCCTGCGGCGTCACGTGTGCATTTGCCCAATTGGTCCCGCCCATCTAGGGCATGTTTGGTAGGTTGCATCGTTTTTTAGCTATTTGCATATGTGACTGAGTTAGGCCTGACTAAGTGACACCATGTTGTTAGTATGGTTTGATAGGCTGCACTGCATCATTGAGGAGTTTGATGCCCGATCTTTGGTTGGCAGCAGTTGTGGGTTATGGTTGTCACTGTGCAAAACATGATGTTTGGTTGTGCATGACTTATATTATGGTCACCCTTTCTCACTAATGATGACCTTATCTTGCCACACATTACACTACATACGCACTATGGAATAAACATTGTTTCAGTCATGTCTAGTAAACGAATGGTTGTTCATCCTGGCTACGAACAAATTGTAGTACAAATTAACAGCCTTATGGCTCAATAGGGGAAAGTTTATCTATGTTGAACTGTGGGCAAGTCCATCCTCATCTTTTGTTGTTGTTGTTGCTTCTTCTTGTGTTTTTGCTACTGCTACTTCTTCTTCATGTCCTTGTGTTATCTATGTTTACCCACATTGCCTCAGCCCACTCTAACCTTTTGCTCTTTAAGCTTCATCGTCATGTGCATTCACACCATTGCTGAGGTCATGATCATCATCAATCATCACATGCTCCTCCTCCGGCACAATATCATCACAGCCCCATTATGGAGAATGGAACATGCAAGAATAAGCCTAACATTGACGGGGAAAGGGTGGAATGGTTTCTGATCCAGGATCTTAAATTTGTTCTTCAAAACTTCAAATGTCCTCTCAACCGTAACTCTAAGACTATAGTCTTTGAGATTGAACAATTTCTATGTAGTCCCAGGATAGTCCTAGAAGAGAACTCGCTCAGATGATACCTAGTTTTCCTAAAGGGTGGAAGAACATCAGGCCGACATACATACTAGGCAGAACTTGCCATCAAAGACACTGACACCATCAGGTCAAGCCATGTTCTCAGCAAGAATGTTAGCATCATTGGCTGATCCTTCCCAGCCAGCTAACACATATGTGAACTTTAGATTGAAGTCAACATCGGCAAGCACATTCTGCCTTGTGTAGTGCTTTCTACTCCTGTATGTTGCAGACTATGACTTAGGACTATAGCAGTCACATGAGTACCCTTTATTGCATCGATACAATCATATGATGACACAAAAACATAATGTTATGGCTATATGACAACAACTTATGTCCGGCCACCAGATGCCGATGACTTAAGCCACATAGTTCAACAACCTGGAGAATCAGCCAGAAAATTCTGGACTAGGTTCCTAACCAAAAAGAACCAGATCGTTGACTGTCCGGATGCCGAGGCCCTAGCGGCCTTCAAACACAGCATCCGCGATGAATGGCTAGCGCGCCACCTCGGCCAAGAAAATATGAAGTCTATGGCAGCCCTTACGGCACTCATGGCCCGCTTTTGCACGCGTGAAGACAGCTGGCTGGCTCGTGGCAAAAACACAGCCAGCAAGGCAGGCCCCTCTGAGGCCAAGAACAGCACCGGCAAGCTCCGGCGCAATAGACACAAACGCCGAAGCAATGGCGATAACACCGATGACACCACAGTTAACGCTGGATTCAGCGGCTCCAAGTCCGGCTAGCGGAAGAAGCCCTACAAAAGGAACAATGAGGGGCCTTCCAGCCTGGACCGCATACTCGACCGCCCGTGCCAGATACACGGCACCCCAGACAAACAAGCCAATCACACCAACAGAGATTGTTGGGTTTTCAAACAGGCTGGCAAGTTAAATGCTGAGAACAAAGAAAAGGGATCACAAAGTGAGGACGAGGACGAAGAGCCCCGGCAGCCGAACACCGGGGGGCAGAAGAAATTTCCCCCTCAAGTCAAAACGGTGAACATGATATACACTACACACATCCCCAAAAGGGAGCGCAAGCGCGCACTCAGGGACGTCTATGCGGTAGAACCATTCGCCCCAAAATTCAATCCGTGGTCGTCATTCCCGATCACCATCGACCGTCGAGATCATCCAACTAGTATCCGGCATGGCGGTTCAGCCACACTGGTCCTCGACCCAATCATCGATGGATTCCACCTAACACGAGTCCTAATGGACGGTGGCAGCAGCCTCAACCTGCTCTGTCAGGATACAGTACGGAAGATGGGCATTAATCCCTCACGAATCAAACCCACAAAGACTACCTTTAAAGGAGTCGTACCAAGTGTAGAGGCCCGTTGCACGGGCTCAATCACGCTGGAGGTGGTCTTCGGTTCCCCGCACAACTTCCGAAGCGAAGAGTTAATCTTTGATATCGTCCCCTTCCGCAGCGGCTACCACGCGCTGCTCGAGCGAACCGCGTTTGCTAGATTCAACGCGGTGCCACATTATGCTTACCTCAAGCTCAAGATGCCCAGTCCACGCGGCGTCATAACAGTCAACGGAAACACAGAACGCTCCCTCCGGACAGAGGAGCACACCGCCGCCCTAGCAGCAGAGGTACAAAATGGCCTTCTCAAGCAGCACCATAGTCTGGCTGCCGAGCCCCTGGACATCATTAAGAGGGTCCGGACTACACTGCAACAGGATAGCGCGGCTCGTCAAGAGCTCGATTAGCAATTCGGCCTCCATCCCAATCCCGATGAGGTAGTGGCATTCATACCACGCGTGCATAATTACGCACTCAAAATTCCATGGGCATCGATGGAGGCACAAGCTAGCCCGGGATCTATAGTTCGGTTAAACCGATCCCGGACACACATATAACTTTACTATCTCCTTTTCCCTTGTTTCAGGTTCCTCTTATGCGGGCCTCCTTCCATGGCCTGATTAATGGTCCTATCAAAGGGTAAGCACACCGGATTGACACGGAGCAAAGGCGTACATGGGAAGCCCTAGAGGCTAACTGTTTTCGGAACCCACGCGCAGCTCGCCTTCGGTTGTGGCATGTCAAATAGCTAGCTGCTTATTGCATTATTTTGTACCAATGTGCTTGGACGCATTAACCCAACTATAATGGAAACAGTTCATGATCCAAGTTCAAGGGCCCCAGATCCATCTCTGTTCTCCCTCTGTTTTCCTTTAAATTACTTATTTCCTAGCAACCGTACACTCTGGTACGTTTCATATTTGCCAGGGGCTCCCCATCGCCCCACGATACGGCAACAAAGTCCGAACAATCCTTTAAGATAAGTTCGGCACCCCGAATTTAGCATTATATGCATTGACTCCGAATCATGTCTTTGGTCAATAGTTGGGTTGCCCGGCTCCTGTGCTTGCTACCCTACGTTCCGCTAAATCGGCTAGGGTAGTAAAGGGAGAACTACTGTGATTGTGCCCAGGCCTTGACCATATGAGCACCTCAGTAGAGAAAGCCGAAAACTGACTGTCATGATACGGCGAGAGCCGGTCAGCTGTTCGAGGGTTACAAATCGTTGGAGATTTTTTCCGCATTATGCGAAAGATCGGCACTTCCCGATCAGATGCTGACAGCACTCTGGCTTGAACCAGGGGCTGCGCCCATGCTTTATTATAAAACTCCTATGGCTAAGTGAGGGCGTTTAAGCCGTATAGTCTGATTGCCTTGTTCGTTGCGCTAAACAACTCCTTCAAGGACCATATAATTGGATCAAGATTGTTTAGATTCCATCCCGAACACCTCCGTACTACCTACGTGAGGGCAGAAGCCGACGACTGGCCACAACCCTCAGATTACATACAACACGGCCGCACAGGAGGAAACAATTAAAGCATAACAAAATTACATTACAAAACATGCTTTGTTTTCATAATACAAGGCAAAGGCAACATGAATACATTTATTCAAATACAATGCCCTGCGAACATTGTGCTGCCGCAAGGCGAGACCCCTCCAGGACATCCGCAAAATACCGTTCGGGTGTGCGGTGCTCCTTGCCCTCCGGTGGCCCTCTGGTCACCTCGACGGCGTCCATCTTCGCCCACCACATCTTGCAACGGGCGAAGGCCATGCGCGCACCTTCAATGCAGGCCGAGCGCTTGACGACGTCCAGCAGAGGACAGGCGTTCACCATCCGCCTCACGAGTCTGAAGTAGCTATCTGGCATAGCTTCGGCTGGCCATAGCCGGATTATCAAATCCTTAGTGGCTAGTTCGGCCACCCTACGCAGCTGCACCAGCTGTTTCAGCTGATCGGTGAAGGACACAGGATGCTCTGGCGCCGCATACTGCGACCAGAATAGCTTCTCCGTAGAACTCCCTCCTTCGGCTCGAGAGAACTCCACGGCGTCTGATACACTGCGTGGCAAATCCGCAAAAGCCCCTGGGGAACTCCGAACCCGGGTTAGTAAAAGGTACTGCTTCTCCGCATACTTGCTTTGCATCTTAAATGCCTTACCCGCCGTGATCTTCTTGGCCTCCTGGATCTCCTGGAGGGCGGCCTGGGCCTCATTCCGTGCGGTCTCCGCGCTCTGACGAGCCTTGGCGAGTTCGGCCCCATGAACCGACGCATCATGCTGCAAGGCCTCGCATTTTTTCACCGCATCCTGGAGCTCCTGCTGGACTTCTTTGACCCGGGCCTTGAGCTTCTTACGGGCGGCTTGCTACTGGACAGCCTTCTCCTCGGCCTCGCTTAGGGCCTTCCTCAGGGCTTCGCCCTCGGTCGCGGCTCCTGCATATATTACGACACCGCGGTCAATACACATCACCTACTCCTTTCGAACACACAGCAAGTCGTCACTCACCTTGCTTCTCCGAGAGCCGAACCCTAACCTCGCCGAGCTCGTTCTTGGTCCGCTCCAGCCTCTGCCTCAGCTCAGAGACTTCGTCAGCATGCGAGGTTGCGGCCAACAGCGACGCCTGCTTATCCATACATATTACGTTAGTCTCCTATAACAAAAGATTGATCCTCTGTCCGGTTCTTCTTGCCGAACACCGGACAGTGTCTCAGGGGCTACTGTCTACACGGGGTTTTTCTCTTTCTTACCTCGAAACCTGTCACAGGTTGCTGCAGGCTTCATTCAGTCCACTCTTGGCAGACTGAACCTTCTCGATCACCGCACCCATAAGGACACGGTGCTCGTCCACGACGGAGGCGCCTCGTAGGGCCTCCATCAGGTTATCCGGCGCCCCGGGATGGACAGGGGCCACCGGTGGAAGCGGCGCACCCCCCCCCTCCTTCAAAGGGGGCTGCTCGCCCGACTCCGGAGCCATATGGGTCTCCGGAATCGTATTCAACTGAGGGCCGAACTGGATGCGGCCCTCTTTGCCAATCTCCATGGGGATCGGCTCCCCCATGTGTCCGGCAGTGGAGGTCTCGCCTTGTGGCGCCTCCCGGACAGCGTCCTGGGCTCCTCCCTGGTTCGGAGCGGTCCTCCAGGACAACACTTCGGTGTCGTCCCTGGCCCCAGGGGAATAAGCAGGCGGTGGCGACATGCTCGCCATCTCCGACGGAGCCAACGAACCTCCAGATGAGGATCGCTGGATAAGGTCGCGGGCCGGACTGCAATAGTACAGTTAACTATGTCAAGATAATGAAGATAAAGGGTCAAATGTGTGCATGAGCGAGCCATGTCACTTACGATGCGGCCTGGGGCTTACTGTGGGGGCGTCGTTCCGGACTGCTGTCAACGTCCCATGCGGTGTTGACCGCTGGGACGCCCTTCCCCTTCTTGGGCGTTTCCGCCTCCAGATGCGCCGAAGCCACCCTCCTCTTCTTCCTCTCCTCAGGGGGAGGGTTGTTTTCCTCCTCCTCCTCCCCTTCCTCGTCATTGTCCTCAGGGACAGAGGAATGAGCTTCGTCGTCTTCGGACGTCACGTCCGAAGTGCCCTTGCGACGGGGGCCACTCTTGGCCCCCTTGGCCTTCTTCTTGGCCTTCTTCTCCGGCGCCTTATATGGCGCCGGTACCAGCATCTTCGCTAGACGCGGGATGACCGGTTCTTCGGGCAGCGGAGCCAGACACTGGATCCGCTTCGCCCTCCCCATCCAGTCCTGAAAACGCAATGATAAACTCAGACATCATCTTCGAAACAATTAAGTTGGGGATACGTCAGAGATAGCATACCTCGTTGGCAGGGTTTTTACAATCGTGACCACAGTCTGAATCCGTGGCCGGTGGCTTCTCGTTGCCCTTAAAAAGCAACCTCCAGGCCTCCTCATGGGTGGTTTCGAAGAGCCTCACCAGGGTTTGATGCTTCTTCGGATTAAAAACCCATAGAGGGCGACTTCTGCGCTGGCAGGGGAGAATCCGGCGAACTAGCATCACCTGAAGTACATCGACAAGCTTGACATCCATGGTTATCATGCTCTGGACGTGCGTCTGCAACGCTATCAGCTCATCGGGCGAGCACCAGTCCGGACTCTTCTCGACCCAGGAGGTGAGTCGCATGGGAGCACCGGGGCAGAATTCGGCAGCCGCGACCCAGGTGGTGCCGCGGGGTTCTGTGATGTAGAACCATTGTCTCTGCCACTCCTTTACCGTCTCCACAAAAGTGCCTTTCGGCCAGGAGACATTGGGTAGCTTGCTCACCATGGCTCCTCCGCACTCCGCGTGCTGGCCATCCACCACCTTCGGCTTCACATTGAAGACTTTGAGCCACAGCCCAAAGTGGGGATGGATACGGAGGAAGGCCTCACACACGACTATGAGCGCCAAGATGTTGAGGAAGGAATTCGGTGACAGATCATGGAAATCTATCCCATAATAATACATCAACCCACGGACGAAAGGGTGGAGCGAAAACCCTAGCCCGCGGAAGAAATGGGGGATGAATACTACCCTCTCGGTGGGCTTTGGAGTGGGGACGACCTGTCCCTCGGCCGGCAGACGGTGGGCGATCTCCTTCGCCAGATAACCGGTCGCCCGAAGCTCAGCAATGTCCTCCTCCTTGACGAAGGAGACCATCCACATGCCCTGACCTCCGGATCCAGACATGGTTGCTTGAGTGGAAAGGAGATGAGAACTTGGGCGCTGGAGCTCGAGATTGGAAAGGCGGAGATAGAGAGAGGGCGTGAGAGAGGAGGACAGAATCCTTATCCCCTTATAAAGCCCGCGAATATTAAACGCCTCCTCACTCGCCTTCAGATTCGCCTATTCCCAAGTGCTGTGTAAACGGCATGGTTGGGTTACCATGCCCGCATTGATGAGAATCCCGCAATAAGGGGACACGATCTCTGCTTTGACAAGACGTGCCAATGGCAACCGCGTCTCGGGACGTGGGGCGTCGAACACAAAAACGGTTTGGAATTATGACCGGTCGAACGTACTGTCGTGCTACGAAAATTTGTCAGCGGATGGAACTCGTGTAAAAATATATTCTCTCTGCGGTTGTGTATGGTGTGTGTGACAGGTCTGGATACTATCATCGCATCCGAAGACTATCTTGGAGTTCGTAAAAAGTGGGAACCCGCCTTGCAATGCCGAAGACAATCTGCACGCCGGATTCCTCGTCATTGAAGCCAGGTTCAGGGGCTATTGAGGGAATCCTGGACTAAGGGGTCCTCGGGCGTCCGGCCTGTTATCCATGGGCCGGACTGATGGGCTGTGAAGACATGAAGGCCGAAGACTGTACCCGTGTCCGGATTGGACTCTACTTGGCGTGGGAGGCAAGCTTGGCGACCGACTATGAAGATTCCTTCTTATGTAACCAACTCTATGTAAACCCTAGATTCCCCCGGTGCCTATATAAAAGGGAGGGGTTAGTCCGGAAAGGAGAGATTCATTACCATAGTCATACAGGCTAGGCTTCTAGGGTTTAGCCATCATGATCTCGTGGTAGATCAACTCTTGTAATACTCATATTCATCAAGATCAATCAAGCAGGAAGTAGGGTATTACTTGTTGGAAATATGCCCTAGAGGCAATAATAAAATGGTTATTATTATATTTCCTTGTTCATGATAATTGTCTATTGTTCATGCTATAATTGTGTTATCCGGAAATCGTATACATGTGTGAATACATAGACCACAACATGTCCCTAGTGAGCCTCTAGTTGACTAGCTCGTTGATCAACAGATAGTCATGGTTTCCTGACTATGGACATTGGATGTCATTGATAACGGGATCACATCATTAGGAGAATGATGTGATGGACAAGACCCAATCCTAAGCATAGCACAAGATCGTGTAGTTCGTTTGCTAGAGCTTTTCCAAATGTCAAGTATCATTTCCTTAGACCATGAGATTGTGCAACTACCGGATACCATAGGAGTGCTTTGGGTGTGCCAAACGTCACAACGTAACTGGGTGGCTATAAAGGTGCACTACGGGTATCTCCGAAAGTGTCTGTTGGGTTGGCACGAATCGAGACTGGGATTTGTCACTCCGTATGACGGAGAGGTATCTCTGGGCCCACTCGGTAATGCATCATCATAATGAGCTCAATGTGACCAAGTGTTTGGTCACGGGATCATGCATTACGGTACGAGTAAAGTGACTTGCCGGTAACAAGATTGAACAAGGTATTGGGATACCGACGATCGAATCTCGGGCAAGTAACGTACCGATTGACAAAGGGAATTGTATACGGGATTGATTGAATCCTCGACATCGTGGTTCATTCGATGAGATCATCGAGGAACATGTGGGAGCCAACATGGGTATCCAGATCCCGTTGTTGATTATTGACCGGAGAGTCATCTCGGTCATGTCTGCATGTCTCCCGAACCCGTAGGGTCTACACACTTAAGGTTCGGTGACGCTAGAGTTGTAGAGATATTAGTATGCGGTTAACCGAAAGTTGTTTGGAGTCCCGGATGAGATCCCGGACGTCACGAGGAGTTCCGGAATGGTCCGGAGGTAAAGATTTATATATGGGAAGTCCTATTTTGGCCACCGGAAAATGTTCGGGATTTTTTGGTATTGTACCGGGAAGGTTCTAGAAGGTTCCGAAGTGGGGCCCACCTGCATGGGGGGACCCACATGAACGTGAGTAGTGGGGGCAAGGCCCCACACCCCTGGTCAAGGCGCACCAAGATCCCACCTTAGAAGGAATAAGATCATATCCCGAAGGGATAAGATCAAGATCCCTAAAAAAGGGGATAACAATCGGTGGGGAAGGGAAATGATGGGATTTCTTTCCCCCACCTTTGCCAACGCCCCAATGGACTTGGAGGGCAAGAAACCAGCCCCCTCCACCCCTATATATAGTGGGGAGGCGCATGGGAGCAGCACCCCAAGCCCCTGGCGCCTCCCTCTCCCTCCCGTGACACCTCTCCCTCTCGCTGAGCTTGGCGAAGCCCTGCCGAGATCCTCGCTGCTTCCACCACCATGCCGTCGTGCTGCTGGATCTCCATCAACCTCTCCATCCCCTTGCTGGATCAAGAAGGAGGAGACGTCTTCCCCAACCGTACGTGTGTTGAACGCGGAGGTGCCGTCCGTTCGGCGCTCGGTCATCGGTGATTTGGATCACGACGAGTACGACTCCATCAACCCCGTTCACTTGAACGCTTCCGCTCGCGATCTACAAGGGTATGTAGATGCACTCTTTTCCCTCTCGTTGCTAGAAGACTCCATAGATTGTTCTTGGTGATGCATAGAAATTTTTTAATTTCTGCAACGATCTCCAACAGTGGCATCATGAGCTAGGTCTATGCGTAGTTTCTATGCATGAGTAGAACACAAACTTGTTGTGGGCGTAGATGTTGTCAATTTTCTTGCCACTACTAGTCTTATCTTGTTTCGGCGGCATCGTGGGATGAAGTGGCCCGGACCGACCTTACACGTACGCTTACGTGAGACAGGTTCCACCGACTGACATGCACTAGTTGCATAAGGTGGCTAGCGGGTGTCTGTCTCTCCCACTTTAGTCGGATCGGTTTCGATGAAAGGGGTCCTTATGAAGGGTAAATAGAAGTTGGCATATCACGTTGTGGTTTTACGTAGGTAAGAAACGTTCTTGCTAGAACCTATAGAAGCCACGTAAAAACATGCAACAACAATTAGAGGACGTCTAACTTGTTTTTGCAGCATATGCCTTGTGATGTGATATGGCCAAAAGGATGTGATGAATGAAATATATGTGATGTATGAGATTGATCATGTTCTTGTAATAGGAATCACGACTTGCATGTCGATGAGTATGACAACCGGCAGGAGCCATAGGAGTTGTCTTTATTTTTTGTATGACCTGCGTGTCATTGAATAACGCCATGTAAATTACTTTACTTTATTGCTAAACATGTTAGCCATAGAAGTAGATGTAATCGTTGGCGTGACAACTTCATGAAGACACGATGATGGAGATCATGATGATGGAGATCATGGTGTCATGCCGGTGACGAAGATGATCATGGCGCCCCGAAGATGGAGATCAAAGGAGCAATATGATACTGGCCATATCATGTCACTATTTGATTGCATGTGATGTTTATCATGTTTTACATCTTATTTGCTTAGAACGACGGTAGCTTAAATAAGATGATCCCTCACAATAATTTCAAGAAAGTGTTCCCCCTAACTGTGCACCGTTGCGAAGGTTCGTTGTTTCGAAGCACCACGTGATGATCGGGTGTGATAGATTCTAACGTTCGAATACAACGGGTGTAAGCCAGATTTACACACGCAATACACTTAGGTTGACTTGACGAGCCTAGCATGTACAGACATGGCCTCGGAACACGGAAGACCGAAAGGTCGAGCATGAGTCGTATAGAAGATACGATCAACATGAAGATGTTCACCGATGTTGACTAGCCCGTCTCACGTGATGATCGGACACGGCCTAGTTGACTCGGATCATGTTTCACTTAGATGACTAGAGGGATGTCTATCTGAGTGGGAGTTCATTGAATAATTTTGATTAGATGAACTTAATTATCATGAACTTAGTCTAAAATCTTTACAATATGTCTTGTAGATCAAATGGCCCACGCTAATGTTGCCCTCAACTTCAACGCGTTCCTAGAGAAAACCAAGCTGAAAGATGATGGCAGCAACTATACGGACTGGGTCCGGAACCTGAGGATCATCCTCATAGCTGCCAAGAAAGATTATGTCCTAGAAGCACCGCTAGGTGACGCACCCATCCCAGAGAACCAAGACGTTATGAACGCTTGGCAGCAGCGTGGTGATGATTACTCCCTTGTTCAGTGCGGCATGCTTTACAGCTTAGAACCGGGGCTCCAAAAGCATTTTGAGCAACACGGAGCATATGAGATGTTCGAAGAGCTGAAAATGGTTTTCCAAGCTCATGCCCGGGTCGAGAGATATGAAGTCTCCGACAAGTTCTTCAGTTGTAAGATGGAGGAAAATAGTTCTGTCAGTGAGCACATACTCAAAATGTCTGGGTTACACAACCACTTGACTCAGCTGGGAGTTAATCTCCTGGATGACGCGATCATTGACAGAATCCTTCAGTCGCTTCCACCGAGCTACAAGAGCTTTGTGATGAACTTCAATATGCAGGGATGGAAAAGACCATTCCTGAGGTATATTCAATGCTGAAATCAGCGAGGTGGAGATCAAAAAGGAACATCAAGTGTTGATGGTGAATAAAACCACTAAGTTCAAGAAAGGCAAGGGTAAGAAGAACTTCAAGAAGGACGGCAAGGGAGTTGCCGCGCCCGGTAAGCCAGTTGCCGGGAAGAAGCCAAAGAATGGACCCAAGCCTGAGACTGAGTGCTTTTATTGCAAGGGAAGTGGTCACTGGAAGCGGAACTGCCCCAAGTACTTAGCGGACAAGAAGGCCGGCAACACCAAAGGTATATGTGATATACATGTTATTGATGTGTACCTTACCAGCACTCGTAGTAGCTCCTGGGTATTTGATATCGGTGCGGTTGCTCATATTTGTAACTCAAAGCAGGAGCTGCGGAATAAATGGAGACTGGCAAAGGGCGAGGTGACGATGCGCGTCAGGAATCGTTCCAAGGTCGATGTGATCGCCGTCGGCACGCTACCTCTACATTTACCTACGGGGTTAGTTTTAAACCTCAATAATTGTTATTTAGTACCAGCTTTGAGCATGAACATTGTATCAGGATCTCGTTTAATTCGAGATGGCTACTCATTTAAATCCGAGAATAATGGTTGTTCTATTTATATGAGAGATATGTTTTATGGTCATGCCCCGCTGGTTAATGGTTTATTCTTAATGAATCTCGAACGTAGTGTTACACATATTCATAGTGTGAATACCAAAAGATGTAAGGTTGATAATGATAGTCCCACATACTTGTGGCACTGCCGTCTTGGTCACATTGGTGTCAAACGCATGAAGAAGCTCCATGCAGATGGACTTTTGGAGCCTCTTGATTACGAATCATTTGACACGTGCGAACCATGCCTCATGGGTAAGATGACCAAGACTCCGTTCTCCAGAACAATGGAGCGAGTAACCAACTTATTGGAAATCATACATACTGATGTGTGCGGTCCAATGAGTGTTGAGGCTCGCGGTGGCTATCGTTATGTTCTCACTCTCACTGATGACTTGAGTAGATATGGGTATGTCTACCTAATGAAACACAAGTCTGAGACCTTTGAAAAGTTCAAGGAATTTCAGAGTGAGGTTGAGAATCAACGTGACAGGAAAATAAAGTTCTTACGATCAGATCGTGGAGGGGAATATTTGAGTCACGAATTTGGCACACACTTAAGGAAATGTGGAATAGTTTCACAACTCACGCCGCCTGGAACACCTCAGCGAAATGGTGTGTCCGAACGTCATAATCGCACTCTATTGGATATGGTGCGATCTATGATGTCTCTTACCGATCTACCGCTCTCATTTTGGGGCTATGCTTTAGAGACTACCGCATTCACTTTAAATAAGGCTCCGTCGAAATCCGTTGAGACGACACCGTATGAATTATGGTTTGGGAAGAAACCTAAGCTGTCGTTTCTAAAAGTTTGGGGATGCGATGCTTATGTCAAGAAACTTCAACCTGAAAAGCTCGAACCCAAGTCGGAAAAATGCGTCTTCATAGGATACCCTAAGGAAACCATTGGGTATACCTTCTACCTCAGATCCGAAGGCAAGATCTTTGTTGCCAAGAATGGGTCCTTTCTGGAGAAAGAGTTTCTCTCGAAATAAGTAAGTGGGAGGAAAGTGGAACTTGATGAAGTACTACCTCTTGAACCGGAAAGTAGCGCAGCTCAGGAAGATGTTCCTGTGGTGCCTGCACCGACTAGAGAGGAAGTTAATGATGATGATGATCAAGGTACTTCGGATCAAGCTCCTACTGAACTTCGTAGGTCCACAAGGACACGTTCCGCGCCAGAGTGGTACGGCAACCCTGTCTTGGAAATCATGTTGTTAGACAATGGTGAACCTTCGAACTATGAAGAAGCAATGGCGGGCCCAGATTCCGACAAATGGCTTGAAGCCATGCAATCCGAGATAGGATCCATGTATGAAAACAAAGTGTGGACTTTGACAGACTTGCCCGATGATCGGCGAGCGATAGAAAACAAATGGATCTTTAAGAAGAAGATAGACGCGGATGGTAATGTTACCATCTATAAAGCTCGACTTGTCGCTAAGGGTTATCGACAAGTTCAAGGGGTTGACTACGATGAGACTTTCTCACCCGTAGCGAAGCTGAAGTCCGTCCAAATCATGTTAGCAATTGCCGCATACTATGATTATGAGATATGGCAAATGGACCTCAAAACGGCATTCCTTAACGGCTTTCTTAAGGAAGAATTGTATATGATGCAGCCGGAAGGTTTTGTCGATCCTAAGAATGCTAACAAGGTATGCAAGCTCCAGCGCTCCATCTATGGGCTGGTGCAAGCATCTCAGAGTTGGAACATTCGATTTGATGAGACGATCAAAGCGTTTGGGTTTACACAGACTTATGGAGAAGCCTGTGTTTACAAGAAAGTGAGTGGGAGCTGTTGGGGATCGTAGCAGAAATTTAAAATTTTCTACGCATCACCAAGATCAATCTATGGAGTCATCTAGCAACGAGGGAGAGGAGTGCATCTACATACCCTTGTAGATCGCGAGCGGAAGCGTTCAAGTGAACGGGGTTGATGGAGTCGTACTCGTCGTGATCCAAATCACCGATGACCGAGCGCCGAACGGACGGCACCTCCGCGTTCAACACACCTACAGTTGGGAAGACGTCTCCTTCTTGATCCAGCAAGGGGGATGGAGAGGTTGATGGAGATCCAGCAGCACGACGGCGTAGTGGTGGAAGTAGCGGGGATCTCGGTAGGGCTTCACCAAGCTCAGCGAGAGGGAGAGGTGTCACGGGAGGGAGAGGGAGGCGCCAGGGGCTGTGGTGCGGCTGCCCTCCCTCCCCCCTCCTATATATAGGCCCCTGGGGGGCGCCGGCCCTAGGAGATCTGATCTCCAAGGGGGGCGGCGGCCAAGGGGTGGCTCCCCCCCCCCCAAGCCAAGTGGGGGGCGCCCCCACCCCTAGGGTTTCCAACCCTAGGCGCAGGGGAGGCCCAAGGGGGGCGCACCAGCCCACCAGGGGCTGGTTCCCCTCGCACTTCAGCCCATGGGGCCCTCCGGGATAGGCGGGCCCACCCGGTGGACCCCCGGGACCCTTCCGGTGGTCCCGGTACAATACCGGTGACCCCTGAAACTTTCCGGGTGGCCGAAACTGGACTTCCTATATATAATTCTTCACCTCCGGACCATTCCGGAACTCCTCGTGACGTCCGGGATCTCATCCGGGACTCCGAAAAACTTTCGGGTTACCGCATACTAATATCTCTACAACCCTAGCATCACCGAACCTTAAGTGTGTAGACCCTACGGGTTCGGGAGACATGCAGACATGACCGAGATGACTCTCCGGTCAATAACCAACAGCGGGATCTGGATACCCATGTTGGCTCCCACATGTTCCACGATGATCTCATCGGATGAACCACGATGTCGAGGATTCAATCAATCCCGTATACAATTCCCTTTGTCAATCGGTACGTTACTTGCCCGAGATTCGATCGTCGGTATCCCAATACCTTGTTCAATCTTGTTACCGGCAAGTCACTTTACTCGTACCGTAATGCATGATCCCGTGACCAAACACTTGGTCACATTGAGCTCATTATGATGATGCATTACCGAGTGGGCCCAGAGATACCTCTCCGTCATACAGAGTGACAAATCCCAGTCTCGATCCGTGTCAACCCAAGAGACACTTTCAGAGATACCTGTAGTGTACCTTTATAGTCACCCAGTTACGTTGTGACGTTTGGTACACCCAAAGAACTCCTACGGCATCCGGGAGTTACACGATCTCATGGTCTAAGGAAATGATACTTGACATTGGAAAAGCTCTAGCAAACGAACTACACGATCTTTGTGCTATGCTTAGGATTGGGTCTTGTCCATCACATCATTCTCCTAATGATGTGATCCCGTTATCAATGGCATCCAATGTCCATAGTCAGGAAACCATGACTATCTGTCGATCAACGAGCTAGTCAAGTAGAGGCTCACTAGGGACATGTTGTGGTCTATGTATTCACACATGCATTATGATTTCCGGATAACACAATTATAGCATGAACAATAGACAATTATCATGAACAAGGAAATATAATAATAAACATTTTATTATTGCCTCTAGGGCATCTTTCCAACAGTCTCCCACTTGCACTAGAGTCAATAATCTAGTTACATTGTGATGAATCGAACACCCATAGAGTTCTGGTGTTGATCATGTTTTGCTCTAGGAAGAGGTTTAGTCAACGGATCTGCTACATTCAGGTCCGTATGTACTTTACAAATATCTATGTCTCCATTTTGAACACTTTCACGAATGGAGTTGAAACGACGCTTGATATGCCTGGTCTTCCTGTGAAACCTGGGCTCCTTGGCAAGGGCAATAGCTCCAGTGTTGTCACAGAAGAGAGTCATCGGGCCCGACGCATTGGGAATCACTCCTAGGTCGGTAATGAACTCCTTCACCCAGATTGCTTCTTGTGCTGCCTCTGAGGCCACCATGTACTCCGCTTCACATGTAGATCCCACCACGACGCTTTGCTTGCAACTGCACCAGCTTACTGCCCCACCATTCAAAATATACACGTATCCGGTTTGTGACTTAGAGTCATCCAGATCTGTGTCGAAGCTAGCGTCGACGTAACCCTTTACGACGAGCTCTTCGTCACCTCCATATACGAGAAACATATCCTTTAGTCCTTTTCAGGTACTTCAGGATATTCTTGACCGCTATCCAGTGTTCCATGCCGGGATTACTTTGGTACCTTCCTACCAAACTTACGGCAAGGTTTACATCAGGTCTGGTACACAGCATGGCATACATAATAGACCCTATGGCTGAGGCATAGGGGATGACACTCATCTTTTCTCTATCTTCTGCCGTGGTCGGGCATTGAGCCGTGCTCAATTGCACACCTTGCAATACAGGCAAGAACCCCTTCTTGGACTGATCCATATTGAACTTCTTCAATATCTTGTCAAGGTACGTACTTTGTGAAAGACCAATGAGGCGTCTTGATCTATCTCTATAGATCTTGATGCCTAATATGTAAGCAGCTTCTCCAAGGTCCTTCATTGAAAAATACTTATTCAAGTAGGCCTTTATACTTTCCAAGAATTCTATATCATTTCCCATCAATAGTATGTCATCCACATATAATATGAGAAATGCTACAGAGCTCCCACTCACTTTCTTGTAAACACAGGCTTCTCCATAAGTCTGTGTAAACCCAAACGCTTTGATCATCTCATCAAATCGAATGTTCCAACTCCGAGATGCTTGCACCAGCCCATAGATGGAGCGCTGGAGCTTGCATACCCTGTCAGCATTCTTAGGATCGACAAAACCTTCCGGCTGCATCATATACAATTCTTCCTTAAGAAAGCCGTTAAGGAATGCCGTTTTGACGTCCATTTGCCATATCTCATAATCATAGAATGCGGCAATTGCTAACATGATTCGGATGGACTTCAGCTTCGCTACGGGTGAGAAAGTCTCATCGTAGTCAACCCCTTGAACTTGTCGATAACCCTTAGCGACAAGTCGAGCCTTATAGATGGTCACATTACCATCCGCGTCCGTCTTCTTCTTAAAGATCTATTTATTTTCTATGGCTCGCCGATCATCGGGCAAGTTTGTCAAAGTCCACACTTTGTTTTCATACATGGATCCTATCTCGGATTTCATGGCTTCTAGCCATTTGTCGGAATCTGGGCCCGCCATCGCTTCTTCATAGTTCGAAGGTTCACCGTTGTCTAACAACATGATTTCCAAGACAGGGTTGCCGTACCACTCTGGCGCGGAACGTGTCCTTGTGGACCTACGAAGTTTAGTAGTAACTTGATCCGAAGTACCTTGATCATCATCATTAGCTTCCTCTCTAGTCAGTGCAGGCATCACAGGAACATCTTCCTGAGTTGCGCTACTTTCCGGTTCAAGAGGTAGTACTTCATCAAGTTCCACTTTCCTCCCACTTACTTCTTTCAAGAGAAACTCTTTCTCCAGAAAGGACCCGTTCTTGGCAACAAAGATCTTGCCTTCGGATCTGAGGTAGAAGGTATACCCAATGGTTTCCTTAGGGTATCCTATGAAGACGCATTTTTCCGACTTGGCTTCGAGCTTTTCAGGTTGAAGTTTCTTGACATAAGCATCGCATCCCCAAACTTTTAGAAACGACAGCTTAGGTTTCTTCCCAAACCTTAATTCATACGGTGTCGTCTCAACGGATTTCGACTGAGCCCTATTTAAAGTGAATGCGGCAGTCTCTAAAGCATAGCCCCAGAATGATAGCAGTAGATCAGTAAGAGACATCATAGATCGCATCATATCCAATAGAGTGCGATTACGACATTCAGACACACCATTACGCTGAGGTGTTCCAGGCGGCGTGAGTTGTGAAACAATTCCACATTTCCTTAAGTGTGTGCCAAATTCGTGACTCAAATATTCCCCTCCACGATCTGATCGTAAGAACTTTATTTTCCTGTCACGTTGATTCTCAACCTCACTCTGAAATTCCTTGAACTTTTCAAAGGTCTCGGACTTGTGTTTCATTAGGTAGACATACCCATATCTACTCAAGTCATCAGTGAGAGTGAGAACATAACGATAGCCACCGCGAGCCTCAACACTCATTGGACCACACACATCAGTATGTATGATTTCCAATAAGTTGGTTGCTCGCTCCATTGTTACGGAGAACGGAGTCTTGGTCATTTTGCCCATGAGGCACGGTTCGCATGTGTCAAATGATTCATAATCGAGAGACTCTAAAAGTCCATCAGCATGGAGCTTCTTCATGCGCTTGACACCAATGTGACCAAGGCGGCAGTGCCACAGGTATGTGAGACTATCGTTATCAACTTTACATCTTTTGGTATTCACACTATGAATATGTGTAACATCACGTTCGAGATTCATTAATAATAAACCATTGACCAGCGGGGCATGACCATAAAACATATCTCTCATATAAATAGAACAACCATTATTCTCGGATTTAAATGAGTAGCCATCTCGCATTAAACGAGATCCAGATACAATGTTCATGCTCAAAGCTGGCACTAAATAACAATTATTGAGGTTTAAAACTAATCCCGTAGGTAAATGTAGAGGTAGCGTGCCGACGGCGATCACATCGACCTTGGAACCATTCCCGACGCGCATCGTCACCTCGTCCTTCGCCAGTCTCCGCTTATTCCGCAGCTCCTGTTTTGGGTTACAAATATGAGCAACCGCACCGGTATCAAATACCAAGGAGCTACTACGAGTACTGGTAAGGTACACATCAATTACATGTATATCACATATACCTTTGGTGTTGCTGGCCTTCTTGTCCGCTAAGTATTTGGGGCAGTTCCGCTTCCAGTGACCACTTCCCTTGCAATAAAAGCACTCAGTCTCAGGCTTGGGTCCATTCTTTGGCTTCTTCCCGGCAACTGGCTTACCGGGCGCGGCAACTCCCTTGCCGTCCTTCTTGAAGTTCTTCTTACCCTTGCCTTTCTTGAACTTAGTGGTTTTATTCACCATCAACACTTGATGTTCCTTTCTGATCTCCACCTCCGCTGATTTCAGCATTGAATATACCTCAGGAATGGTCTTTTCCATCCCCTGCATATTGAAGTTCATCACAAAGCTCTTGTAGCTTGGTGGAAGCGACTGAAGGATTCTGTCAATGACCGCGTCATCCGGGAGATTAACTCCCAGCTGAGTCAAGCGGTTGTGTAACCCAGACATTTTGAGTATGTGCTCACTGACAGAACTGTTTTCCTCCATCTTACAACTGAAGAACTTGTCGAAGACTTCATATCTCTCGACCCGGGCATGAGCTTGGAAAACCATTTTCAGCTCTTCGAACATCTCATATGCTCCGTGTTGCTCAAAACGCTTTTGGAGCCCCGGTTCTAAGCTGTAAAGCATGCCGCACTGAACGAGAGAGTAATCATCAGCACGTGACTGCCAAGCGTTCATAACGTCTTGGTTCTCTGGGATCGGTGCTTCACCTAGCGGTGCTTCTAGGACATAATCTTTCTTGGCAGCTATGAGGATGATCCTCAGGTTCCGGACCCAGTCCGTATAGTTGCTGCCATCATCTTTTAGCTTGGTTTTCTCTAGGAACGCGTTGAAGTTGAGGGCAACATTAGCATGGGACATTTGATCTACAAGACATATTGTAAAGATTTTAGACTAAGTTCACGATAATTAAGTTCATCTAATCAAATTATTCAATGAACTCCCACTCAGATAGACATCCCTCTAGTCATCTAAGTGAAACATGATCCGAGTCAACTAGGCCGTGTCCGATCATCACGTGAGACGGACTAGTCAACATCGGTGAACATCTTCATGTTGATCGTATCTTCTATACGACTCATGCTCGACCTTTCGGTCTTCCATATTCCGAGGCCATGTCTGTACATGCTAGGCTCGTCAAGTCAACCTAAGTGTATTGCGTGTGTAAATCTGGCTTACACCCGTTGTATTCGAACGTTAGAATCTATCACACCCGATCATCACGTGGTGCTTCGAAACAACGAACCTTCGCAACGGTACACAGTTAGGGGGAACACTTTCTTGAAATTATTGCGAGGGATCATCTTATTTAAGCTACCGTCGTTCTAAGAAAATAAGATGTAAAACATGATAAACATCACATGCAATCAAATAGTGACATGATATGGCCAATATCATTTTGCCCCTTTTGATCTCCATCTTCGGGGCGCCATGATCATCTTCATCACTGGCATGACACCATGATCTCCATCATCGTGTCTTCATGAAGTTTTCACGCCAACGATTACTTCTACTTCTATGGCTAACGTGTTTAGCAATAAAGTAAAGTAATTTACATGGCGTTGTTCAATGACACGCAGGTCATACAAAAATAAAGACAACTCCTATGGCTCCTGCCGGTTGTCATACTCATCGACATGCAAGTCGTGATTCCTATTACAAGAACATGATCAATCTCATACATCACATATATCATTCATCACAACCTTTTGGCCATATCACATCACACGGCATATGCTGCAAAAACAAGTTAGACGTCGTCTAATTGTTGTTGCAAGTTTTTACGTGGCTGCTATAGGTTTCTTAGCAAGAACGTTTCTTACCTACGCCAAAACCACAACGTGATATGCCAATTTCTATTTACCCTTCATAAGGACCCTTTTCATCGAACCCGTTCCGACTAAAGTGGGAGAGACAGACACCCGCTAGCCACCTTATGCAACTAGTGCATGTCAGTCGGTGGAACCTGTCTCACGTAAGCGTACGTGTAAGGTCGGTCCGGGCCGCTTCATCCCACGATGCCGCCGAAACAAGATAAGACTAGTAGTGGCAAGAAAATTTACAACATCTACGCCCACAACAAGTTTGTGTTCTACTCGTGCATAGAAACTACGCATAGACCTAGCTCTGATACCACTGTTGGGGATCGTAGCAGAAATATAAAATTTTCTACGCATCACCAAGATCAATCTATGGAGTCATCTAGCAACGAGGGAGAGGAGTGCATCTACATACCCTTGTAGATCGCGAGCGGAAGCGTTCAAGTGAACAGGGTTGATGGAGTCGTACTCGCCGTGATCCAAATCACCGATGACCGAGCGCCGAACAGACGGCACCTCCGCGTTCAACACACGTACGGTTGGGAAGACGTCTCCTTCTTCTTGATCCAGCAAGGGGGAAGGAGAGGTTGATGGAGATCCAGCAGCACGACGACGTGGTGGTGGAAGTAGCGGGGATCTCGGCAGGGCTTCGCCAAGCTCAGCGAGAGGGAGAGGTGTCACGGGAGGGAGAGGGAGGCGCCAGGGGCTGTGGTGCGGCTTCCCTCCCTCCCCCCTCCTATATATAGGCCCCTGGGGGCGCTGGCCCTAGGAGATCTGATCTCCAAGGGGGGCGGCGGCCAAGGGGTGGCTTCCCCCCCAAGCCAAGTGCGGGGCGCCCCCACCCCTAGGGTTTCCAACCCTAGGCGCAGGGGAGGCCCGAGGGAGGGCGCACCAGCCCACCAGGGGCTGGTTCCCCTCCCACTTCAGCCCGTGGGGAACTCCGGGATAGGTGGCCCCACCTGGTGGACCCCCGGGACCCTTCCGGTGGTCCCGGTACAATACCGGTGACCCCCGAAACTTTCCCGGTGGCCGAAACTGGACTTCCTATATATAATTCTTCACCTCCAGACCATTCCGGAACTCCTCGTGACGTTCGGGATCTCATCCAGGAGTCCGAACAACTTTTGGGTTACCGCATACTAATATCTCTACAACCCTAGCGTCACCGAACCTTAAGTGTGTAGACCCTACGGGTTCGGGAGACATGCAGACATGACCGAGACGACTCTCCGGTCAATAACCAACAGCGGGATCTGGATACCCATGTTGGCTCCCACATGTTCCACGATGATCTCATCGGTTGAACCACGATGTCGAGGATTCAATCAATCCCGTATACAATTCCCTTTGTCAATCGGTACGTTACTTGCCCGAGATTCGATCGTCGGTATCCCAATACCTTGTTCAATCTCGTTACCGGCAAGTCACTTTACTCGTACCGTAATGCATGATCCCGTGACCAACCACTTGGTCACTTTGAGCTCATTATGATGATGCATTACCGAGTGGGCCCAGAGATACCTCTCCATCATACAGAGTGACAAATCCCAGTCTCGATCCGTGTCAACCCAACAGACACTTTCAGAGATACCTGTAGTGTACCTTTATAGTCACCCAGTTACGTTGTGACGTTTGGTACACCCAAGGCACTCCTACGGCATCCGGGAGTTACACGATCTCATGGTCTAAGGAAATGATACTTGACATTGGAAAAGCTCTAGCAAACGAACTACACGATCTTTGTGCTATGCTTAGGATTGGGTCTTGTCCATCACATCATTCTCTTAATGATGTGATCCCGTTATCAATGACATCCAATGTCCATAGTCAGGAAACCCATGACTATCTGTTGATCAACGAGCTAGTCAACTAGAGGCTCACTAGGGACATGTTGTGGTCTATGTATTCACACATGCATTACGATTTCCGGATAACACAATTATAGCATGAACAATAGACAATTATCATGAACAAGGAAATATAATAATAACCATTTTATTATTGCCTCTAGGGCATATTTCCAACAGGAGCTCTGTAGCTTTTGTCATATTATATGTGGATGACATACTGTTGATGGGAAATGATATAGAATTCTTGGGAAGCATAAAGGCCTACTTGAACAAGTGTTTTTCAATGAAGGACCCTGGAGAAGCTGCTTATATATTAGGCATCAAGATCTATAGAGATAGATCAAGACGCCTCATTGGTCTTTCACAAAGTACGTACCTTGTCAAGATATTGAAGAAGTTCAATATGGATCAGTCCAAGAAGGGGTTCTTGCCTGTATTGCAAGGTGTGCAATTGAGCACGGCTCAATGCCCGACCACGGCAGAAGATAGAGAAAAGATGAGTGCCGTCCCCTATGCCTCGGCCATAGGGTCTATTATGTATGCCATGCTGTGTACCAGACCTGATGTAAACCTTGCCGTAAGTTTGGTAGGAAGGTACCAAAGTAATCCCGGCATGGAACACTGGACAGCGATCAAGAATATCCTGAAGTACCTGAAGAGGACTAACGATATGTTTCTCGTTTATGGAGGTGACGAAGAGCTCGTCGTAAAGGGTTATGTCGATGCTAGTTTCGACACAGATCTGGATGACTCTAAGTCACAAACCGGATACGTGTATATTTTGAATGGTGGGGCAGTAAGCTGGTGCAGTTGCAAGCAAAGCGTTGTGGCGGGATCTACATGTGAAGCGGAATACATGGCGGCCTCAGAGGCAGCACAAGAAGCAATCTGGGTGAAGGAGTTCATTACCGACCTAGGAGTTATTCCCAATGCGTCGGGCCCGATGACTCTCTTCTGTGACAACACTGGAGCTATTGCCCTTGCCAAGGAGCCAAGGTTTCACAGGAAGACCAGGCATATCAAGCGTCGCTTCAACTCCATTCGTGAAAATGTTCAAAATGGAGACATAGATATTTGTAAAGTACATACGGACCTGAATGTAGCAGATCCGTTGACTAAACCTCTCCCTAGAGCAAAACATGATCAACACCAGAACTCTATGGGTGTTCGATTCATCACAATGTAACTAGATTATTGACTCTAGTGCAAGTGGGAGACTGTTGGAAATATGCCCTAGAGGCAATAATAAATGGTTATTATTATATTTCCTTGTTCATGATAATTGTCTATTGTTCATGCTACAATTGTGTTATCCGGAAATCGTAATACATGTGTGAATACATAGACCACAACATGTCCCTAGTGAGCCTCTAGTTGACTAGCTCGTTGATCAACAGATAGTCATGGTATACCCTACTTCCTGCTTGATTGATCTTGATGAATATGAGTATTACAAGAGTTGATCTACCACGAGATCGTGATGGCTAAACCCTAGAAGCCTAGCTTGTATGACTATGGTAATGAATCTCTCCTTTCCGGACTAACCCCTCCGGTTTATATAGGCACCGGGGGAATCTAGGGTTTACATAGAGTTGGTTACATAAGAAGGAATCTTCATAGTCGGTCGCCAAGCTTGCCTCCCACGCCAAGTAGAGTCCAATCCGGACACGGGAACAGTCTTCGGCCTTCATGTCTTCACAGCCCATTAGTCCGGCCCATGGATAACAGGCCGGACGCTCGAGGACCCCTTAGTCCAGGATTCCCTCAGGTGCCACCCCCCTTTCCTTCTCCTACTCCCTCTCCTTTCCCCCTTTCCCCCTCCGGAAGAAGGAAAAAAGGGGGGCCGAATCCTACTAGGACTGGAGTACTAGTAGGACTCCCATCTCCCTGGCGCGCCCCTGGTGGCCGGCCTCCTCCCCTCCTCCTTTATATACGGGGGCAGGGGGCACCCCAAAGCACATCAATTGTTCTCTTAGCCGTGTGCGGTGCCCCCTCCACAGTTTACTCCTCCAGTCATAGCGTCGTAGTGCTTAGGCGAAGCCCTGCGCGGATCACATCACCATCATCGTCACCACGCCGTCCTGCTGACGGAACTCTCCCGCGACCCTCCGCTGGATCAAGAGTTCGTGGGACGTCATCGAGCTGAACGTGTGCTGAACTCGGAGGTGTCATACGTTCGGTACTAGATCGGTTGGATCATGAAGACGTTTGACTATATTAACCGCGTTAACCTAACGCTTCTGCTTTCGGTCTACGAGGGTACGTGGACACACTCTTCCCCTCTCGTTTCTATACATATCCTAGATAGATCTTGCGTGATCGTAGGAATTTTTTTGAATTTGCATGCTGCGTTCCCAATAGTGGCATCCGAGCCAGGTCTATGCGTAGATGATATGCACGAGTAGAACACAAGAGTTGTGGGCGATAATAGTCATACTGCTTACCACCAACGTCTTACTTTGATTCGGCGGTATTGTTGAATGAAGCGGGCCAGACCGACATTACATGACTGCGTTCATGAGACTGGTTCTACCGACGTGCTTCGCACACAGGTGGCCGGCGGGTGTCTGTTTCTCCAACTTTAGTTGAATCGAGTTTGACTACCGCCGGTCCTTGTTGAAGGTTAAAACAACACACTTGACGAAAAATCGTTGTGGTTTTGATGCGTAGGTAAGAACATTTCTTGCTAGAAGCCCGTAGCAGCCATGTAAAACTTGCAACAACAAAGTAGAGGACGTCCAACTTGTTTTTGCAGGGCATGTTGTGATGTGATATGGTCAAGACATGATGCAATATTATTTATTGTATGAGATGATCATGTTTTGTAAAAGTTATCGGCAACTGGCAGGAGCCTTATGGTTGTCGCTTTATTGTATGAAATGCAATCGCCATGTAATTGCTTTACTTTATCACTATGCGGTAGCGATAGTTGTAGAAGCAATAGTTGGCGAGACGACAACGACGCTACAATGGAGATCAAGGAGTCAAGCCGGTGATAATATAATGGAGATCATAACGGTGCTTTGGAGATGGAGATCAAAGGCACAAGATGATGATGGCCATATCATGTCACATATTTTGATTGCATGTGATGTTTTTCTTTTATGCATCTTATTTTGCTTAGTACGGCGGTAGCATTATAAGATGATCCCTCACTAAATTTCAAGGTATACGTGTTCTCCCTGAGTATGCACCATTGCGACAGTTCATCGTGCCGAGACACCATGTGATGATCGGGTGTGATAAGCTCTACGTTCACATAGAACGGGTGCAAGCCAGTTTTGCACACGCAGAATACTTGGGTTAAACATGACGAGCCTAGCATATGCAGATATGGCCTCCGAATACTGAGACCGAAAGGTCGAACGTGAATCATATAGTAGATATGATCAACATAGAGATGTTCACCATTGAGAACTACTCCATCTCACATGATGATCGGACATGGTTTAGTTGATATGGATCACGTGATCATTTTGATGACTAGAGGGATGTCTATCTAAGTGGGAGTTCTTAAGTAATATGATTAATTAAACTTTAATTTATCATGAACTTAGTCCTGATAGTATTTGCATATCTATGTTGTAGATCAATAGATTGCGATGTAGCTCCCTGTTTATTTTTGATATGTTCCTAGAGAAAAATAAGTTGAAAGATGATAGTAGCAATGATGCGGAGTGGGTCCGTGATCTGAGGATTATCCTCATTGCTGCATAGAAGAATTATGTCCTTAATGCACCGCTAGGTGACGGACCTATTGGAGGAGCAGATGCGTACGTCATGAACGTTTGGCAAGCTCGGTATGATGACTACTTGATAGTTTAGTGCGCCATGCTTTACGGCTTAGAACCGGGACTTCAAAAACGTTTTGAACGCCACGGAGCATATAAGATGTTCCAAGAGCTGAAATTGGTATTTCAGACTCATGCCCAAGTCGAGAGGTATGAGACCTCTGACAAGTATTTTGCCTACAAGATGGAGGAGAATAGCTCAACCAGTGAGCATGTGCTCAGAATGTCTGAGTACTACAATCGCTTGAATCAAGTGGGAGTTAATCTTCCAGATAAGATAGTGATTGACAGAGTTCTCTAGTCACTATCACCAAGTTACTGGAACTTCGTGATGAACTATAATATGCAAGGGATGACGAAAACGATTCCCGAGCTCTTCGCGATGCTGAAATCGACGAAGGTAGAAATCAAGAAAAACATCAAGTGTTGATGGTTGACAAGGCCACTAGTTTCAAGTAAAAGGGCAAGGGAAAGAAAGGGAACTTCAAGAAGAATGGCAAGCAAGTTGCCACTCCCATGAAGAAGCCCAAAGCTAGACCCAAGCCTGAAACTGAGTGCTTCTACTGCAAAGGAAATGGTCACTGAAAGCGGAACTACCCCAAATACTTGGCGGATAAGAAGGATGGCAAAGTGAACAAAAGTATATATGATATACATGTTATTGATGTGTACTTTACTAGTGTTCATAGTAGCCCCTGGGTATTTGATATCGGTTCATTTGATATGATTAGTAACTCGAAACAGGAGTTACAAAATGAACAGAGACTAGTTGAAGGCGAGGTGACGAGTGTGTTGGAAATGATTCCAAGGTTGATAAGATCACCATCGCATACTCCCTCTACCTTCGGGATTAGTATTGGAACTGAATAAATGTTATTTGGTGTTTGCATTGAGCATGAATATGATTGGATCATGTTTATTGCGATAGGTTATTCTTTTAAGTCAGAGAATAACTGTTGTTCTGTTTACATGAATAAAACCTTCTACGGTCTTACATCCAATGTAAATGGTTTACTGAATCTCAATCGCAGTGATACACATAATATTGATGCCAAAAGACGCAAAGTTGATAATGATAGTGCAACATATTTGTGGCACTGCCGTTTAGGTCATATTGGTGTAAAGCGCATGAAGAAACTCCATACAGATGGATTTATGGAATCACTTGATTATGAATCATTTGATACTTGCGGACCATGCCTCATGGGCAAGATGACTTAAACTCCGTTCTCCGGAACAATGGAGCGAGCCAATGACTTATTGGAAATAATACATACCGATGTATGCGGTTCAATGAGTGTTGAGGCTCGCGGCAGGTATCGTTATTTTCTGACCTTCAGATATGATTTGAGCAGATATGGGTATATCTACTTGATGAAACATAAGTCTGAAACATTTGAAAAGTTCAAAGAATTTCATAGTGAAGTGGAAAATCATCGTAACAAGAAAATAAAGTTTCTATGATCTGATCGTGGAGGTGAAAATTTGAGTTATGAGTTTGGTCTTCATTTGAAACAATGTGGAATAGTTTCGCAACTCACGCCACCTAGAACACCATAGCGTAATGGTGTGTCCGAATGTCGTAACCGTACTTTATTAGATATGATGCGATCTATGATGTCTCTTACCGATTTACCACTATTGTTTTGGGGTTATGCTTTAGAGACGGATGCATTCACGTTAAATAGGGCACCATCTAAACCCATTGAGACGACACCATATGAATTGTGGTTTGGCAAGAAACCTAAGCTGTCGTTTCTTAAAGTTTGGGGCTGCGATGCTTCTGTGAAAAAGTTTTAACCTGAAAAGCTCGAACCCAAATCGGAGAAATGCGTCTTCATAGGATACCCAAAGAAGAATGTTGGGTACACCTTCTATCACAGATCTGAAGGCAAGATATTCGTTGCTAAGAATGGATCCTTTCTAGAGAAGGAGTTTCTCTCGAAAGAAGTGAGTGGGAGGAAAGTAGAACTCGATGAGGTAATTGTACCTTCTCCCGAATTGGAAAGTAGTTCATCACAGAAATCAGTTCCAGTGATTCCTACACCAATTAGTGAGGAAGCTAATGATGATGATCATGAAACTTCAGATCAAGTTACTGCCGAACCTCGTAGGTCAACCAGAGTACGGTCCGCACCAGAGTGGTACGATAATCCTGTTCTGGAAGTCATGTTACTAGACCATGACGAACCTATGAACTATGAGGAAGCGATGATGAGCCCAGGTTCTGCGAAATGGCTTGAGGCCATGAAATCTGAGATGGGATCCATGTATGAGAACAAAGTATGGACCTTGATTGACTTTCCCGATGATCGGCGAGCCATTGAGAATAAATGGATCTTCAAGAGGAAGACGGACGCTGATAGTAGTGTTACTATCTATAAAACTCGAATTGTCGCAAAAGGTTTTCGACAAGTTCAAGGTGTTGACTACGATGAGAGTTTATCACTCATATCTATGCTTAAAGTATGTCCGAATCATGTTAGCAATTGCCGCATTTTATGAAATCTGGCAAACGGATGTCAAAACTGCATTCCTTAATGGATTTATTAAAGAAGAGTTGTATATGATGCAACCAGAAGGTTTTCTAAATCCTAAAAGTGCTAACAAAGTGTGCAAGCTCCAGCGATCCATCTACGGACTAGTGCAAGCATCTCGGAGTTGGAATATACGCTTTGATGAGTTGATCAAAGCATATAGTTTTATACAGACTTGCGGTGAAGCCTGTATTTACAAGAAAGTGAGTGGGAGCACTACAGCATTTCTGATAAGTATATGTGAATGACATATTGTTGATTGGAAATGATGTAGAATTTTCTGGAAAGCATAAAGGAGTGTTTCAATGGATTTTTCAACAAAAGACCTCAGTGAAGCTACTTACATATTGGGCATCAAGATATATAAAGATAGATCAAGACGCTTGATAAGACTTTCGATGAGTACGTACCTTGATAAGATTTTGAAGGAGTTCAAAATGGATCAGTCAAAGGAGTTCTTGCCTGAGTTGTAAGGTATGAAGTTGAGTAAGACTCAAAACCCGACCACGGCAGAAAATAGAAAGAGAATAAAAATCATTCCCTATGCCTCAGCCATAGGTTCTATAAAGTATGCTATGTTGTGTACCAGGCCTATTATGTACCTTGCCATGAGTTTGGCAAAGGGGTACGATAGTGATCCAGGAGTGAATCACTGGACAGCGGTCAAAGTTATCCTTAGTTACCTAAGAGGACTAAGGAAATATTTCTCGGTTATGGAGGTAATAAAGAGTTCGTCGTAAAGAGTTACGTCGATACAAGCTTTTACACCGATCCGGATGACTTTGAGTCTCAATCTGGATACATATTAAAAGTGGGAGCAATTGGCTAGAGTAGCTCCATGCAGAGCATTGTAGACATAGAAAATTTGCAAAATACATACGGCTCTGAATGTGACAGACCCATTGACTAAACTTCTCTCACAAGCAAAACATGATCACACCTTAGTGCTCTTTGGCTATTAATCACATAGCGATGTGAACTAGATTAATAAATCTAGTAAACCCTTTGGGTGTTAGTCACATGGCGATGTGAACTAGATTAATAAATCTAGTAAACCCTTTGGGTGTTAGTCCATGGCAATGTGAACTAATCACATATAGATGTGAACTATTGGTGTTAAATCACATGACGATGTGAACTAGATTATTGACTCTAGTGCAAGTGGGAGACTGAAGGAAATATGCCCTAGAGGCAATAATAAAGTTGTTATTTATATTTCCTTGTATCATGATAAATGTTTATTATTCATGCTAGAATTTTCTTAACCGGAAACTTAGTACATGTGTGAATACATAGACAAAACAAAGTGTCCCTAGTATGCCTCTACTTGACTAGCTTGTTAATCAAAGATGGTTTAAGTTTCCTGACCATAGACATGTGTTGTCATTTGATAAACGGGATAACATCATTAGAGAATGATGTGATGGACAAGACCCATCCGTTAGCTTAGCATAATGATCGTTAAGTTTTATTGCTATTGCTTTCTTCATGACTTATACATATTCCTCTGACTATGAGATTATGCAACTCCCGAATACCAGAGGAACACCTTGTGTGCTATCAAACGTCACAACGTAACTGGGTGATTATAAAGATGCTCTACAGGTGTGTCCGAAGGTGTTTGTTGGGTTGGCATAGATTGAGATTAGCATTTGTCACTCCGTGTATCGGAAAGGTATCTCTAAGCCCTCTCGGTAATGCACATCACTATAAGCCTTGCAATCAATGTGACTAATGAGTTAGTTATGGGATGATGCATCACGGAACGAGTAAAGAGACTTCCCGGTAACGAGATTGAACTGTGTATGATGATACCGACGATCGAATCTTGGGCAAGTAACATACCGATGACAAAGGGAATAATGTACGTTGTTATGTGGTTTGACCGATAAAGATCTCCGTAGAATATGTAGCAGCCAATATGAGCATCTAGGTTCCGCTATTGGTTATTCACCGGAGATGTGTCTCGGTCATGTCTACATAGTTCTCAAACCCATAGGGTCCGCACGCTTAACGTTTGATGACGATTTGTATTATGAGTTATGTGTTTTGGTCACCGAAGTTTGTTCGGAGTACCGGATGAGATCACAGACATGACGTGGAGTCTCGAAATGGTCGAGAGGTAAAGATTGATATATTGGAAGGTAGTATTCAGACACCGGAAAGGTTCCGGAGTGTATCGGGTACATACCAGAGTACCGGAGGGGTTACCGGAACCCCCCGGTGGAAGATATGGGCCAAATGGGCCATAGGAGGGAGGCTAACCAGCCCACAAGGGGCTGGTACACCCCCTACAAGGGAGGAGGCAGAATTGGTTTAGGGAAGGGGGCGCCACCCCCCTTTCCTTCTCCTACTCCCTCTCATTTCCCCCTTTCTCCCTCCGGAAGAAGGAAAAAAGGGGGGCCAAATCCTACTAGGATTGGAGTCCTAGTTGGAATCCCCTCTCCCTGGTGCGCCCCTGGTGGCCGGCCTCCCCCCTCCTCCTTTATATACGGGGGCAGGGGGCTGATAACCCACAAGTATAGGGGATCGCAACAGTTTCCAAGGGTAGAGTATTCAACCCAAATTTATTGATTCGACACAAGGGGAGCCAAAGAATATTCTCAAGTATTAGCAGTTGAGTTGTCAATTCAACCACACCTGGATAACTTAATATCTGCAGCAAAGTATTTAGTAGCAAAGTAGTATGGAAGTAACGGTAACGGTAGCAAAAGTAATATTTTTGGGTTTTGTAGTGATTGTAACAGTAGCAACGGAAAAGTAAATAAGCAAAGAACAATATGTGAAAAGCTCGTGGGCATTGGATCGGTGATGGAGAATTATGTCGGATGCGGTTCATCATGTAACAATCATAACATATGGTGACACAGAACTAGCTCCAATTCATCAATGTAATGTAGGCATGTATTCCGAATATAGTCATACGTGCTTATGGAAAAGAACTTGCATGACATCTTTTGTCCTACCCTCCCGTGGCAGCGGGGTCCTAATGGAAACTAAGGGATATTAAGGCCTCCTTTTAATAGAGTACCGGACCAAAGCATTAACACATAGTGAATACATGAACTCCTCAAACTACGGTCATCACCGGGAGTGGTCCCGATTATTGTCACTTCGGGGTTGCCGGATCATAACACATAGTAGGTGACTATAGACTTGCAAGATAGGATCAAGAACTCACATATATTCATGAAAACATAATAGGTTCAGATCTGAAATCATGGCACTCGGGCCCTAGTGACAAGCATTAAGCATAGCAAAGTCATAGCAACATCAATCTCAGAACATAGTGGATACTAGGGATCAAACCCTAACAAAACTAACTCGATTACATGATAATCTCATCCAACCCATCACTATCCAGCAAGCCTACGATGGAATTACTCACGCACGGCGGTGAGCATCATGAAATTGGTGATGGAGGATGGTTGATGATGACGATGGCGACGGATTCCCCTCTCCGGAGCCCCGAACGGACTCCAGATCAGCCCTCCCGAGAGAGTTTAGGGCTTGGCGGCAGCTCCGTATCGTAAAACGCGATGAATCTTTCTCTCTGATTTTTTCTCCCGAACACGAATATATGGAGTTGGAGTTGAGGTCGGTGGAGCTTCAGGGGGCCCACGAGGCAGGGGGGCAGGCGCGCCCCCCACCCTCGTGGCAAGGGTGTGGGCCCCCTGGCCTTGATTCTTTCGCCAATATTTTTTATATTTTCCAAAAATAATCTCCGTGAAGTTTCAGGTCATTCCGAGAACTTTTGTTTCTGCACATAAATAACACCATGGCAATTCTGCTGAAAACAGTGTCAGTCCGGGTTAGTTCAATCGAAATCATGCAAGTTAGAGTCCAAAACAAGGGCAAAAGTGTTTGGAAAAGTAGATACGAAGGAGACGTATCAACTCCCCCAAGCTTAAACCTTTGCTTGTCCTCAAGCAATTCAGTTGATAAACTGAAAGTGATAAAGAAAAACGTTGACAAACTTTGTTTTCTCTTGTTGTTGTAAATATGTAAAGCCAGCATTCAAGTTTTCAGCAAAGATTATAAACTAACCATATTCACAATAACATTTAGGTCTCATGTTTACTCATATCAATGGCATAATCAACTAGCGAGCAATAATAATAAATCTCGGATGACAACACTTTCTCAAAACAATCATGATATCATATAAAAATATGGGATCTCGCTAGCCCTTTCTGAGACCGCAAAACATAAATGCAGAGCACCTTTAAAGATCAAGGACTGACTAGACATTGTAATTCATGGTAAAAGAGATCCAGTCATAGTCATACCCAATATAAATTAATAGTAACGAATGCAAATGACAGCGGTGCTCTCCAGCTGGTGCTTTTAATAAGAGGGTGATGACTCAGCATAAAAGTAAATAGATAGGCCCTTCGCAGAGGGAAGCAGGGATTTGTAGAGGTGCCAGAGCTCGGTTTTGGAATAGAGATAAATAATATTTTGAGCGGCATACTTTCATTGTCAACATAACAACCAAGAGATGGCGATATCTTCCATGCTACAGACATTATAGGCGGTTCCCAAACAGAATGGTAAGTTTATACTCCCCCTCCACCAACAAGCATCAATCCATGGCTTGCTCAAAACAATGAGTGCCTCCAACTAACAAGAGTCCCGGGGGAGTTTTGTTTGTAATTATTTTGATTTGATTTGCATAAAGCATGGGACTGGGCATCCCGGTGACCAGCCATTTTCTCGTGAGTGAGGAGCGGAGTCCACTCCTCTTGAGAATAACCCGCCTAACATGGAAGATACGGACAGCCCTAGTTGATACATGAGCTATTCGAGCATACAAAACAGAATTTCATTTGAAGGTTTAGAGTTTGGCACATACAAATTTACTTGGAACGGCAGGTAGATACCGCATATAGGAAGGTATAGTGGACTCATATGGAATAACTTTGGGGTTTAAGGGATTGGATGCACAAGCAGTATTCCTGCTTAGTACAAGTGAAGGCTAGCAAAAGACTAGGAAGCGACCAACTAGAGAGCGACAACAGTCATGAACATGCATTAAAATTAATGAACATTGAGTGCAAGCATGAGTAGGATATAATCCACCATGAACATAAATATCGTGAAGGCTATGTTGATTTCTTTCAACTACATGTGTGAACACGTGCCAAGTCAAGTCACTTAAATCATTCAAAGGAGGATACCACCTCATCATACCATATCACAACCATTTTAATAGCATGTTCGCACGCAAGGTAAACCATTATAACTTCCTAGCTAATTAAGCATGGCATAAGCAACTATAATCTCTAATTGTCATTGCAAACATGTTTATTCATAATAGGCTGAATCAGGAATGATGAACTAATCATATTTACAAAACAAGAGAGGTCGAGTTCATACCAGCTTCTCTCATCTCAATCAATCCATCATATATCATCATAATTTCCTTTCACTTGCACGACCGGACGATGTGAATAATAATAATAGTGCACGTGCATTGGACTAAGCTGGAATCTGCGAGCATTCAATAAACAGGAGAAGACAAGGCCATATGGGCTCTTGGTTAAATCAACAATAATGCATAATAGAGCCACTCTAACAATTTAATTATGGTCTTCTCCTATCGACCTCCAAAGGAAAGAAAAGAAAAGAAATAAAACTATTTACACGGGAAAGCTCCCAACAAGCAAAAGAAGAACAGGAAATCTTTTTTGGGTTTTCTTTTTAATTATTACTACTACAGCAACAAAGTAAACTAGCTAAAAGCTACAACTAATTTTTTTTAGTTTTTCTTAAGGTTTTTCAAACACAGAAGAAGAAAGCATGAAAAAGAAAAATAAACTAGCATGGATATTACAGTGAAAAAGTATGAGCACCGACATCTAGCAATGAGTGTGTGAACATAAATGTAATGTCGGTGAGAGATACGTACTCTCCCAAGCTTAGGCTTTTGGCCTAAGTTGGTTTATTGCCACGGCTGGCCTGGCGGATATCCAAAGTTGTAGTTCGGGTCGTACTGAGAAGAAGCCTCGAATTGCCACTGGTTGGCAATCGCCTCCGGATCCCACTGGTAATTGGACTGTCGTGGAGGATCAAATTGTGGTTCCGGCTCTGGCTCTGTAGTTGATGTAGGGTTCCGGTAGGCGTGGATGGCCGCCAGCGGAACGAGATACTTGCCTGCAGACAAATCAAACAAGGAAGGAGCAGGCAAGATAATAGTTTCAGGGTGATTTTTATCAAATAACAGTTTGTATTTAAGCTCCCTTTCCCTATTCTTAACAATAAAATCATGTGCTACCATACTCTTATAGTCTAGAAAAACAGTAGGCAACAACTTTTCTTCTTTCTCATAGTGCCTAATAGGTATGTTATAGTATGCAGCGAGGCGCGAGGCGAAGATGCCTCCCAAGATGGGGCCCTTAGTACGGTTAAGATTTAACCGCTTTGCAACAATAGCGCCCATACTAAATGTGTCATCACGAAACAAGGCATGGAACAAAATAATAATATCAGGGACACTCAAGTTTCCACAGTTTCCGCGACCAATTAAGCATCTACTAGCAAATATAGCAAAGTAACGTAGAACAGGAAAGTGTATGCTAGTGATTCGTGCGTCGGAAACCTTCCTCGTTTCCCCTACAGCAATTGTATCAATAAACCCCTCCACATCGTTACTATGTGGTTCCTCTATGAAACCAGGAAAAGGTAACTTGCAAACTCACAGAATTCACGAAGGGTCATCTCCTTATACTCATCATATAAATAAAAATCCACCGTAGGTGGTGACCTCCTAGAATGGAAATGAAAATTTTGCACAAAGGTATTGGTGAGTAAGAGATACTGTTCGCGTTGGTCCCGGAGGAAGTCGGCGAGGCCTGCATTCTCAGCCAACTCATAAAAATCATCATAAATCCCGGCTGCTCTCAAGAAATCATCGCAAGGCCATTCACACGGCCGAACCTCCGCGGTGCGAGGCAGATTATATTTGGGCCTCTCTTCTTCTTCACTTTGCTTTTCCTTCGAGCTTCGGCTCGATGAGCCCCTCAAAAATCTCTTCATCATTTTCTGAAAATTTCTGAAAATTTTAGTAACTTCAAATACAAGTGAACCAAGCTTAACAAAATTGATAGCAACTACTCCTACAAGTGCCTAGAGCCTATATCATGCATTAGAACTACTTGGAACCATATAAATTTGACATGTAAGCTCAAGAACATGGTCACCTAGGCAGCAAAAATTTGCAATGAATAAAGCACTAGAACAAAAACTAATTGGACCAATGGAGGAGTCACATACCAAGGAACAATCCCCCAAAGCAGTTTTGTGAGAGGTGCTTTGAGCAAGGAGATCGAAAATCGCAGCAAAATGAGCTAGAACTCGTGCTTGAGCTGGTTGGTGATTTTTTTGGGAGGAAGAAGAAGTGTGTGGGTGCAGGAATAAGTGGAGGGGAGCCACCGTGGGCCCACGAGGCAGGGGGCGCGCCCAGGGGGTGGGCGCGCCCTGGACCCTTGTGCCCAGGTGCTTGCTCCCCCTGCTCTGTTCTCAGTGCCAAATATTCTCAAATATTCCAGAAAAAATCATATTAAATTGGCAGGGCATTTGGAGAACTTTTATTTTCGGGGTATTTTTATATTGCACGGATAATTCAGAAAACAGACAGAAAAATACTATTTTTACTTTATTTCAACTAAATAACAGAAAGTAAAAGGAGGGTACAGAAGGTTGTGCCTTTCTAACTTCATCCATCTCATGCTCATCAAAAGGAATCCACTAACAAGGTTGATCAAGTCTTGTTAACAAACTCATTTCGAATAACATGGAACCGGAGAAATTTCGAATAACACTATGTTACCTCAACGGGGATATGCACATCCCCAATAATAAGAATATCATATTTCTTCTTGACAGTAGGAAGAGGAAATTCAAAACCTCCAAAAATAATCGATGGAATTTTTCCAATAGAATTGATACTGTGGACTTGAGGTTGTTTCCTCGGAAAGTGTACCGTATGCTCATTACCATTAACATGAAAAGTGACATTGCCTTTGTTGCAATCAATAACAGCCCCTACAGTATTTAAAAAGGGTCTTCCAAGAATAATAGACATACTATCGTCCTCAGGAATATCAAGAATAACAAAGTCCGTTAAAATAGTAACATTTGCAACCACAACAGGCACATCCTCACAAATACCGACAGGTATAGCAGTTGATTTATCAGCCATTTGCAAAGATATTTCAGTAGGTGTCAACTTATTCAAATCAAGTCTACGATATAAAGAGAGAGGCATAACACTAACACCGGCTCCAAGATCGCATAAAGCAGTTCTAACATAATTTCTTTTAATGGAGCATGGTATAGTGGGTACTCCTGGATCTCCAAGTTTCTTAGATATTCCACCTTTAAAAGTATAATTAGCAAGCATGGTGGAAATTTCAGCTTCCGGTATCTTCCTTTTATTTGTAACAATTTCTTTCATATACTTAGCATAAGGATTCATTTTGAGCATATCAGTTAATCGCATACGCAAAAAGATAGGTCTAATCATTTCAGCAAAGCGCTCAAAATCCTCATCATCCTTTTTCTTGGATGGTTTGGGAGGAAAAGGCATGGGTTTCTGAACCCATGGTTCTCTTTCTTTACCGTGCTTCCTAGCAACAAAGTCTCTCTTATCATAACGTTGATTCTTTGATTGTGGGTTATCAAGATCAACAGCAGGTTCAATTTCTACATCATTATCATTACTAGGTTGAGCATCAACATGAACATCATCATTAATATTATCACTAGGTTCATGTTCGTTACCAGATTGTGTTTCAGCATCAGAAATAGAAATATCATTTGGATTCTCAGGTGTTCAGCAACAGGTTCACTAGAAGCATGCAAAGTCCTATCATTTTTCTTTTTCTTGTTTTTAGAGGGACTAGGTGCATCTACATTATTTCTCTGAGAATCCTGCTCAATTCTCTTAGGATGGCCTTCAGGATACAAAGGTTCCTGGGTCATTTTACCAGTTCTAGTAGCCACTCTAACAGCATAGTCATTATTCTTACTATTCAATTCTTGAGCAAATCATTCTGAGCTTTAAGTACTTGTTCTACTTGAGTGGTAACCATAGAAGCATGTTTACTAATAAGTTTAAGTTCACCTTTAACTCTAGACATATAATCACTCAAGTGTTCAATCATATAAGCATTTTGTTTTAATTGTCTACCAAAATAAGCATTAAAATCTTCTTGCTTAACCATAAAGTTATCAAACTCATCCAAACATTGGCTAGCAAACTTAGTAGGAGGGATTTCAGCTTTATCATATCTATAGAGAGAATTTACCTTTACTACCTGTGTCGGGTTATCAAGACCATGAGTTTCTTCAATAGGTGATGAATTAAGACCATATATTTCTTCAACAGGCGGTAAATTAAGACCATGTATTTCTTCAATAGGAGGTAAATTCTTAACATCTTCAGCTTTAATACCCTTTTCTTTCATAGATTTCTTTGCCTCTTGCATATCTTCAGGACTGAGAAATAGAACACCCCTCTTCTTCGGAGTTGGCTTAGGAGTTGGTTCAGGAAGTGTCCAATTATTTTCATTAGTCAACATATTATTCAATAGAATTTCAGCTTCATCTGGTGTTCTTTCCCTGAAAACAGAACCAGCACAACTATCCAGGTGGTCTCTGGAAGCATCGGTTAGTCCATTATAAAAGATATCAAGTATTTCATTTTTCTTAAGAGGATGATCAGGCAAAGCATTAAGTAATTGGAGAAGCCTCCCCCAAGCTTGTGGGAGACTCTCTTCTTCAATTTGCACAAAATTATATATTTCCCTTAAAGCAGCTTGTTTCTTATGAGCAGGGAAATATTTAGCAGAGAAGTAATAAATCATATCCTGGGGACTACGCACACAACCAGGATCAAGAGAATTAAACCATATCTTAGCATCACCCTTTAATGAGAACGGAAATATTTTAAGGATATAAAAGTAGCGAGTTTCTCATCATTAGTGAACAGGGTGGCTATATCATTTAATTTAGTAAGATGTGCCACAACAGTTTCAGATTCATAGCCATAGAAAGGATCAGATTCAACCAAAGTAATTATATCAGGATCAACAGAGAATTCATAATCCTTATCAGTAACAAAGATAGGTGAAGTAGCATAAGCAGGATCATATTTCATTCTAGCATTCAGAGTTTTTTGTTTCAGCTTAGCTAATAATTTCTTAAGATCACTTCTATCATTGCAAGCAAGAAAGTCTCTAGCAGTTTCTTCATCCATAACATAGCCCTCAGGCACAACAGGCAATTCATATTTAGGGGGAGAGTCTTCATCATCACTTTCATCAATATTATCAGTTTCAATAATTTCATTCTCTCTAGCCCTAGCAAGTTGTTCATCAAGAAATTCACCAAGTGGCACAGTAGTATCAAGCATAGAAGTAGTTTCATCATAAGTATCATGCATAGCAGAAGTGGCATCATCAATAACATGCGACATATCAGAATTAATAGCAGAAGCAGGTTTAGGTGTCGCAAGCTTACTCAAAACAGAAGGTGAATCAAGTGCAGAGCTAGATGGCAGTTCCTTACCTCCCCTCGTAGTTGAGGGATAAATTTTTGTTTTCTCGTCTTTCAAGTTCTTCATAGTGACCAGCAGATATAAATCCCAAGTGACTCAAAGAATAGAGCTATGCTCCCCGGCAACGGCGCCAGAAAATAGTCTTGATAACCCACAAGTATAGGGGATCGCAACAGTTTTCGAGGGTAGAGTATTCAACCCAAATTTATTGATTCGACACAAGGGGAGCCAAAGAATATTCTCAAGTATTAGCAGTTGAGTTGTCAATTCAACCACACCTGGATAACTTAATATCTGCAGCAAAGTATTTAGTAGCAAAGTAGTATGGAAGTAACGGTAACGGTAGCAAAAGTAATATTTTTGGGTTTTGTAGTGATTGTAACAGTAGCAACGGAAAAGTAAATAAGCGAAGAACAATATGTGAAAAGCTCGTAGGCATTGGATCGGTGATGGAGAATTATGCCGGATGCGGTTCATCATGTAACAATCATAACATAGGGTGACACAGAACTAGCTCCAATTCATCAATGTAATGTAGGCATGTATTCCGAATATAGTCATACGTGCTTATGGAAAAGAACTTGCATGACATCTTTTGTCCTACCCTCCCGTGGCAGCGGGGTCCTAATGGAAACTAAGGGATATTAAGGCCTCCTTTTAATAGAGTACCGGACCAAAGCATTAACACATAGTGAATACATGAACTCCTCAAACTACGGTCATCACCGGGAGTGGTCCCGATTATTGTCACTTCGGGGTTGCCGGATCATAACACATAGTAGGTGACTATAGACTTGCAAGATAGGATCAAGAACTCACATATATTCATGAAAACATAATAGGTTCAGATCTGAAATCATGGCACTCGGGCCCTAGTGACAAGCATTAAGCATAGCAAAGTCATAGCAACATCAATCTCAGAACATAGTGGATACTAGGGATCAAACCCTAACAAAACTAACTCGATTACATGATAATCTCATCCAACCATCACCGTCCAGCAAGCCTACGATGGAATTACTCACGCACGGCGGTGAGCATCATGAAATTGGTGATGGAGGATGGTTGATGATGACGATGGCGACGGATTCCCCTCTCCGGAGCCCCGAACGGACTCCAGATCAGCCCTCCCAAGAGAGTTTAGGGCTTGGCGGCGGCTCCGTATCGTAAAATGCGATGAATCTTTCTCTCTGATTTTTTCTCCCCGAACACGAATATATGGAGTTGGAGTTGAGGTCGGTGGAGCTCCAGGGGGGGCATCGTGGCAAGGGTGTGGGCCCCCTGGCCTTGATTCTTTCGCCAATATATTTTATATTTTCCAAAAATAATCTTCGTGAAGTTTCAGGTCATTCTGAGAACTTTTGTTTCTGCACATAAATAACACCATGGCAATTCTGCTGAAAACAGCGTCAGTCCGAGTTACTTCCGTCCAAATCATGCAAGTTAGAGTCCAAAACAAGGGCAAAAGTGTTTGGAAAAGTAGATACGACGGAGACGTATCAGGGGCACCCCAAAGCACATCAATTGTTCTCTTAGCCGTGTGCGGTGCCCCCTCCACAGTTTACTCCTCCGGTCATAGCGTCGTAGTGCTTAGGCGAAGCCCTGCGCGGATCACATCACCATCACCGTCACCACGCCGCCGTGCTGACGGAACTCTCCCTCGACCCTCTGCTGGATCAAGAGTTCGAGGAACGTCATCAAGCTAAACGTGTGCTGAACTCGGAGGTGTCGTACATTCGATACTAGATCGGTTGGATCATGAAGACGTTCGACTACATCAACCGCTTTAACCTAACGCTTCCGCTTTCAGTCTACGAGGGTATGTGGACACACTCTTTCCCTCTCGTTGCTATACATCTCCTAGATAGATCTTGCGTGATCGTAGGAATTTTTTTGAAATTGCATGCTACGTTCCCCAACAACAACTTGGTCTACAGATGTGTGGATGCTATCTTCTAGCAGTCCCTTGTTCCTAAATGTCTCCAAAAGCCTAGAAAAAGGTGCTCCTAGCATTCGAAGCATCTTCATAGCATCTACGTCGGTGCAGTTGTAGATGTAGTTCAAATTTGTCGTCATGTCCCTATCTTAGATTAATAGTGGATCATAACGAATGTCAGGCTTATCACTCCAACAAACAGCTCTCTTGTGGACCAACATGACCCAGGTGTTAATCACACAATAAGTGTGCATGGACAACACTTCATATGTTCGTCCATAACGGCCTAATGGTGACACCGACGGTGCGGTAAGCAATGGCGAAATTGACCCTACACCGTATCTAACAACCTAACAGAGGAGGGGTTGTATGTTGCTTACCCCCTTTGGAGTCGGTGACCCACCTATGGCGGAGACAAGGACAACGAGACAGAATCAAAAACAAAGGGGATAAGCAAGTCCTACTGCCGGAGATTGACGTCGTCGTCCCTAACGCCGCTTCCATAGATCTGAGCAGCCATCGTCGACCGTCGTAAGAACTGAGGTTGGGTTTGTCCTAGCGCTAGAGGTAAGCGAGTAAATGGGAGTGGGTGATGCTAGATTTCATGCCATCATGTGTCGACAGATATCCATCTCCCGCCATCTCCGCCCCCATTTCCCCTGCACCGCCGATGTCGTGGATATAATCCTGACAATACTACGGGGGTGTATATAGAGGCAATCGTATTTATCGGTCAGTGTAGATGGGAGTACGAGCAAGGATTTATGCGGGTCAGGCCCTCTCCGGTGGAGGTAATACCCTACTCTTGTGGTGCACTTAGCTCTTTGTGTAAGGTATAATGTATGAATGTTCAGTTGAATACTCTCTTTTATAACCCCTTTCGGGGTATTCTACTATATCAACTGCATGCGTCGTGCACCCCCGCCCCCCCCTTCGTGTTCGAATTATCTTGGCTCGCTGGAAATGACTGATTCAAGTGTGTAGCGAGCCAGGCTCTAGGCTACTTTAAGGTTCATGCGCGTGCGAGCCAGGCCCCTATGTACGCTACCAAACGCTTTTTTTGCACCCAGTGGGTCTGTTTCGGGGTGATGCAGACTATCAAACATGCCCCTGTTGTCCAAACCACTCCACAAATTCGTTCATGCATATTGATGGTCTCGCGGCCCAGGGGTCTCTTACCACGTCGGTTCTCGGCTTAGTGGACAGGGTTGAGGACTCCTATGTCAGTTCCATCCTAGGCCACACTAGGCAGCCCACGCTATACGAAGACTTCGAAAGACTTGACGTATAAGCCTAAGATACTAGAGTCGTGGAGGACTCTACCTCCACTGGTGTAGTCGACTAGGATCTCTAACCCTAAGACTCCCGGTATGTTACATAAGCCGGGGGGGGCGGGCTCGTCGATAGACACATTACAAGCCCCTGGTGTTCACATGTACTTTGCACACACCCTAATCACAATATATATGAGCAGGAGTAGGATATTATCTCCACCGTGAGTGCCCGAGCCTAGGTAAAATGTTGCCTCTTGTTACCATCCAGCCCAATCACCTAGCCTAGATACCCTACCGAGGGATCTACCGGATTTAGTTCCAACATACAGACTATGTGTGATGCAACGAGCAGCAGGGGACTCTTAGATGCGATCATCGGAGCCGAAGGAGGTGGCAGTATGAAAACCTCTTCCACTCCCATGTATGATCTAGTGCTATGTTTTTTCACATTTGTTAGGTTTTTTGGATCATTTTTCTATTGTTTGACTAAGTTTATTTGGATAACATTCACATTATTTTCAGGAATTTTGTGCCATATGCCACACATCGTGCTTCTTTTGGACCGTCTAACATCCTAATCACTCTGTTTTGTTGCTAGCTTCTTCTGCACGTGTGTTCTAGTCACAGTTCACTTGGATGGTTGCCTCAAATACGGTATGCGTTGCACGGGAATATGGCGAAACCACATCCAGTCAACACTTCTCATACGTTGGAGGCCCAAGGGACAGCCTGGCGGTATATGAGGAAGCCATGGTGGTGGTGAAGATTGTTTGTTTGTACTTTATTTATTTTTTTGCTAAATGGGTCAGGAGGGCATAGGAGGAGAGCTCCTGTTCGGCGCCTTCTCGCCCGAACAGGTTTCTGGCGCACACGCAGCCCCCTTGTTGGGTCGGCCCGGTAAGACAAAGCACAGCTAACCAGAAACTCCAGAAAAACGCAAACAACTGGTTCCACTGGGATTCGAACTCACAGTGCCACAACTTTAATCTTGCTTTGCTAACCACTAAACGCATTAAACACTTATGTCTGATAATAGCGCTTATTATATAAGAACAAGTGTGGTTGCGCCATTAATCATGAATTTGAAAATGTTCATCAATTCTGAGCCAATGTTCATCATTTTTGACGAAAAACACACACACTTAAAAAACCATCGATTTTGAGACAAAAGTTCATCATTTTTGAAGAAAAAGTTCAAAAGTTAATCATTTTTAAGGAAAAGTTCATCGATTTTTTACAACGTTTTTGAAAAAGTGAAAAAAGTTCATGGTTTTTGAAAGAAAAAAATCATCGCATTTCAAAAAGTTCATCAGATTTGAAAAATGTCCATTGAATTTGGAAAAAGTTCATCGGATTTGGAAATAAGTTCATCGAAATTTCAAAAAGTTCATCGAATTTGAAAGAAGTTCATCAAATTTTAAAAAAATCATCAAATTTGAAAAAAGTTCATCCAATTTGTCAAAAAGTTCATCGATTTTGCAGAAAATTTTTCATGAAGAAAACAAGTTTCACGAATTTGGAAAGAAAGATAAAAAGGGAAGAAAAGAGGATAAGAAAAGAAACATGTATGTACTCAAACCGAGTGAAGTGGTCGAGTGGTTCGGTCGCCATAGTGTAAGCTCAACGATGTGGGTTCGAAACCTGGCTCTCGCACATTTTTTGGAGTTTGGAAAAGAGAAAAAAGTCGAAAGTGGGCCGGCCCAACGTGAGAAGGGGGTATGCGCAGCAGGAATGCCTGTAACGGGCGCTTAAGGCGCCGAATAGGAACCAGCTAGGCTTTGATACAGGAGTCCATTTGTCTCCCCTTCCCCCTAGGCTTTGGCGGCGCTAGGGTTCCACACCTTCCTCCGGCGATCTACCGCCGGAGTCCACGTAGAACCTGCTCGATGGCTGGGGTTTCGGCTACGGGGAGTCAACCAATACCGGCTGGATCTAATCCGGCGGAGTGCATGAAGGATCTACCGCAAGATCGGGCGGCGCTCGAGGATGAAAGGAGGATGGCGGGTTTTTGATCTGAGGACCAACCAGGCAACGAGAGATCCGATCTGTCAGGGGCGGAAGAGGATGAGGATGGAGTTCGCGAGGGGGACGAGCAGGACGGGGAGGAAGAATAAGAGGAGGGGGGTACTATGGACCCGAAGTAGACTTGGACGATCAGTTTGCCGGGATGAATCTGCATGGGGAGGAGATTGAAGACCTTGATTTTTCTGGTGAAGTGGACGAGCTGATCAAAGAGGTGCGTTGGCTAGGGATTTTTAGGGTTCATACAACCCAGCCCTTCGGACACTCGGCGCTTCTGAATCAGATGCGCAATGCTTGGGCTGCTGCGAAGGGGGTCACGTTCAATGTAAAAGGTCCCAATTTGTTCCTTGTTCAATGCCACTGTCTTGGGGATTGGAGGAGAATCATGGATGGGGGGGCCTTGGCTGTTCCGCAGGGCGCCTGTAATTATCCAAGAGTATGATGGGTTCTCAGACGTCTCTCAGTACAAAGTGAACAAGGTTCCGGTGTGGGCTAGGATCAAAGGTTTGCCGCCAGGGCTAACCGCAAAGAAGGCGCTCGCAGAAAAAGTTGCAGCTAAGGTAGGAGGTCCACCGATCACTGTGATGGTGAATGAGGGGGTGATAAACCCTAATAACACGTTGAGGGCGAGGGTGTTTATGGACGTCAAGGAGCCTCTTGTCCGTTTTGTGCCAATAACCCTAAAAGAGAGCAAGAGGTACCCAGTGACATACGAAAAACTCCCTGACTTCTGCTATCTTTGCGGTTTGATGGGTCATATAGTTGAGGAGTGTGGGGATGGTGTGCATGATCCAAGAACCTATGAATGGGGCGATTGGCTGCTCTGGGCTCCGGAGCCGAACCCGCGAGCTCAAGCAGATCGGGGTGGAGGAGGAAGAAGTGGCGCTAGAGGAAGAGCAGGGGGAAGAGGAGATAGAGGAGGCAGGCAGGGGAGAGGCGACGGGGGAGGAGGGGGAAGAAACAGTAGAGGAAGAGAATTTTCAGGGGAAGAGGAGGTGAATTACCAGTCTGCGCATCAGGGTGCGGAGGAAAGAAACATTCGCAAGAGGCTGGTCTCTCCTGATGGCACGTTGAATGTTAGAGGGCAGCATGTTCCTAATCTTGCAGGCAAAGTAGTGGATACTGTCCTTTTGCTGGAGGGAGGCTCAACCTCAACACACAATGAAGGAGGACAGAATACACCGGGAAAACTGCTGATAGTTAAGAGAAGGAAGCAAGGGGAGAAAGGAGATGTCCGACGGGATGAATTGATGACGGAGGCGGCCTCCCTCGAGGAGGACCACCGAGCCCAATGAATGCTTTGTGCTGGAACTGTCATGGTTTGGGCAACCCCCCGCGACAGTTCGAGAAGCCCGTGATCTCACGGCTAAATTTGCCCCGACCGTGCTATGCCTAGTGGAAACTCAATTGTCGAGTGCACGTGTCGAGATTTTAACACAATCTTTTGGATATGATAGATCCTTTGTTGTTTGTAGTTCGGGGAGGAGTGGAGGTCTTGTAATTTTCTGGAATGAATCAATAAAGTTAGAAGTTACTGGCTACTCGAAATATCATATAGATATGCATATATCAGATCTTGGACCTTCGCCCTGGAGGTTAACGTGCGTGTACGGAGAAGCACAGGTGGCGGAACGATACAAAACATGGGACACGCTGCGCTCTATTTCGGCATCTTCAACGCTGCCTTGGGTAGTGCTGGGAGATTTTAATGAAGTTCTACTTCAGACAGAACACAAAGGAGTTAACTTGAGAGGCCAAGGTCAGATGGAGGGTTTTAGGGATGCCCTGGATGTTTGTGGCTTGCTGGATTTAGGCCACAAGGGAAGATGGTGGACTTTTGAAAAGAGGGTTGCGGGTGGAACATATACTAGAGTTCGTCTCCATCGAGCAGTCGCAGATGCAGCATGGAGCACTATTTTTCCGTTCGCGGAAGTGAGCAATGAGACTGCAGCTTGTTCTGATCATGGGCCTATAGTTTTGAAGCTAACGGATGATGAGGAGGCGACGAGGAAGCCGAAGAGCTTCAAGTACGAAGTAATGTGGGAGAGACACCCAGAGTTACATTCCTTCATAGAAACAAACTGGAATGGTAAACCGAAAGGGTTGTCGGCAAATGAGGTTAGGGATAAATTAAAAGATCTCAGCGAAAACCTGTACGGCTGGGAGAGGCACACTTTTGGCAATGTAAAGAAGGAGATCAAGCAACTCACGAAACAACTTGAGGTTTTGAAAAACGTCCCAGGACGAATAGAACCGAGCCATCTTGAAATCAAAGTGGTTGACAGACTGGTCGAGCTATACCACAGGGAAGAGATCCTGAGCAGACAGAGGTCGAGAGTAGACTGGCTTACTTATGGGGACAGCAATACAAAATATTTCCAGCAAAGAGCATCAATGAGGAGGAGGAAAAACAGGATCAAAACCCTAGCTAGGCCGGATGGGCAATTAATCGAGGATGTGGCAGAACTAGAGGGCATGACAACTGAGTTTTATAAAGGGCTCTACACATCAGAAGGCTGCAACAACATGCAAGAGGTTCTGGACTCGGTTCCGGTAAAGGTGACGAATGAAATGCGAGCACAACTGGACGCGGTGTATACAGAAAAGGAGGTCAAAACAGCACTTTACCAGATGTTTCCTATGAAGGCGCCGGGGCCTGACGGATCCCGGCTCATTTCTTCCAGAAGCATTGGGGGGTCTGTGGAGAAGAAGTGACTAAGGCAGTACTGGCGATCGTCGAGGGGAATGAGAGTGCGGAAGGCATCAACCAGACATACTTGGTGCTAATACCGAAGGTAAAAAAACCCATCTCACTTATCACAGTTCCGACCGATCAGCTTATGTAACATGCTTTATAAGATAGCTTCTAAAGTTATCGCCAACCGCCTGAAGAATGTGCTCCCTGAGATCATTTCAGCAGAACAATCGGCCTTTGTTCCCGGCCGTTTAATCACAGATAATATCAGCGTAGCTTATGAATGCTTGCATTTCATGAAACGCAACAAAGCTATCAAACACCGACATTGTGCTCTTAAATTGGACATGATGAAGGCATATGATAGGTTGGAATGGGAATACTTAAGAGCTATCATGTTGAAACTGGGGTTTTCTCAGAGATGGGTTGATATTGTTATGAACTTGGTCACATCAGTCTCATATTCAGTTTTGTTTAAGGGAAAGAAGTTGAAGGAATTCAGACCTAGCAGAGGAATTCGTCAGGGAGATCCTATCTCCCCTTACCTATTCTTATTGGCAGCGGAGGGCCTTTCAGGCCTATTGAAAAACTTAAGTCAGTCATCTCAATTGGGTGGGATACATGTGGCGCCACTAGCTCCACCTGTTAACCACTTGTTATTTGCAGATTATAGCCTGCTGTTCTTTAAAGCAACTGGGGGAGGGGCGACCGAGGTGTCAAACCTATTGGAGAACTATTGCCAGGCTTCAGGTCAGAGAATTAACACATCTAAGTCCTCTATCTTTTTTAGCAAGGGGTGCGCAACCACTATAAAAGATGAGATTAAAGTCATACTAAATGTTCCCAATGAATCCCTCAATGAGAAGTATCTAGGATTGCCCTCTGATGTAGGCAATTCTAAAAATGGGGCATTTAAGTATTTGAAGGACAGGTTGTGGAGCAAGGTGAAGGGTTGGATGGAAAAATGTTTGTCTTCACAAGGAAAGGAAGTCTTGGTGAAATCAGTGGCACAAGCAGTCCCGTTTTTTCAATGTCATGCTTCAAGTTACCTAGGGGTCTTTGTGAGCACCTAAACAAGCTAATAAGGCAATTTTGGTGGGGAAGCAGGGAAGGTAAACGAAAGCCAGCTTGGGTTTCTTGGAAGTCCATGACTCAGCCCAATTTTATGGGTGGGCTAGGATTCCGCGATTTTGAGCTCTTCAATCTAGCTCTATTGGCAAGACAGTCCTGGAGACTTTTACAGCAGCCGGATTCTTTGTGTGCAAGAATTTTGAGGGCTGTCTACTATCCCCAAAGCACAATTTTGGAAGCTGAACTTGGGAATCGGCCATCACAGGTATGGCGGGCCATAGTGGAAGGAAGAGATGTCCTCAAGCAAGGGATTATTCGGAGAATTGGAGATGGAGCAACAACGAGAATATGGGCGGATAATTGGATACCGAGGAACGCTATCATGCGACCGCTAGCATGTCTCTCGGCCAACCCCCCATCATTAGTGAATAAGCTGATTGATGTACACAATGCGGCATGGAATAGAGAAGCACTTGATGCTAATTTTATTGCATCTGATACTATGGCTATCTTGGCAATTCCGATCTGCACTAGACAAATGGATGATCACTGGGCGTGGAACTTTGAGAAGAATGGAGTTTTCTCAGTAAGATCTGCTTATCGAATGTTGGCTGACACAAAGCGTAGAAGAGAGGAATGGTTAGAAGGAAGATCAGGATCCTCAGATTTTAAAGCGGAAGCCAAATCATGGGAGACGTTATGGTCTATCCAAGTTCCGGGAAAAATATGTCATTTCATGTGGAGACTGTCTAAGCTTTCGATCCCGACAGAGGATGTAAGACATGCAAGGAAAATGACGGACGATGATAAATGCCAACTCTGTGGAATGGAAGACTCATGGCGACACTCACTTTTTGAATGTTCTGTTGCCAGGTGTGTGTGGGCACTTGTTGATGAAAACATACTTGATTTTATTCAAGCGACGCCGGAGCAGAATTCTAAGGTCTGGTTATTTTTAGCTATAGATCATCTTCCTCGGGACAGTATGTTAACAATGGCGTGACTATGTGGGCGATATGGTGGGCTCGTCGCAAGGCCATTCATGAGGGAAACCTGCAGAGCCCATGCGCGACTCATTCATTTGTGAAGAATTTTATTGCTGAACTTGCAATTATTCAAACCGGGACAGGAGCAAAGCACGACTCATACGCAGCAGCGAGACCTATTGCCAGGCAAAGGTGGATAGCGCCCGAACTTGGAATTGTCAAAATCCAGGTCGACGGGGGAGTTGACAGAGACGGGAGAAGAGGGGCTGCTGCTACAATAGGCAGGAACCACGATGGTCTGTTCCTAGGCTCCTCAGCAATGGTTTTTGATGGGATAAACGATCCACCGATGCTGGAAGCGTTGGCTTGCCGCGAGGCTCTAGCCCTAGCTCAGGATCTAAATTTAGATCAGATTGTTGTTGCTTGTGATTGCAAAACCGTTGTGGAGGAAATTAAGAGTGGGACGGAAGGGAGATATAGCATTGTTATCAAGGAGATCCAGGCCCAGGCAAGACAATTTTCTCGGTGTGATTTCATCTTCGAAGGTCGGCAAGGGAATGTTGATGCTCATAATTTAGTCAAATTTTGTACTTCTCTAGAACAAGGGCGCCATATGTGGCTGGGAGTACCCCATGACCCTTTTGTTATCCCTGTAAACCGAAACACTAATCAATAAAGTTTGGTTTACCGCTCAAAAAAAAAAGCTAGGCTTTGATACAATGTGGAAATCGTAGGGTGCTCCTAACCAGCGCTCCAGGCGCCGGCTGGCGATACGGGCGCTCGCTAGCGACGCGTAGCGGGCTAGCCCACCTACCGAATCAGCAAGCGAACGCGAAGAAAAATAAAATAAAACTAATCGTCAATGAAAAATATGGTATGGGATGGATGGGATTCGAACCCAGAACCACCCCATTCACAGCTTAATGCATTAACCACTAGACCAAGCTGGTTCTTCTGTTTAGTACTATAAAGTCGTCCTATTTAACGTTTTATTTAGTAAGAACCAATATAGATTCTCTTGAAAAAAGAAAAGGTATATTTGAAAACAAGATCATCGATTTTTAGAAAGTTCATGAATTTTTAAGAAAAAATTCACTGATTTTGGAGGAAAAAAACATCGTTTTTGAAAAAAGTTCATCGATTTTCAAAAGAGTTCATCAATTTTGAAAAAGAGTTCATCAATCTTGAAAAAAATTCATCTATTTGGAAAAGAGTTCATCAATTTTGAAAAAGAGTTCATCGATCTTGAAAAAAAAATCATCGATTTGGAAAAAGAGTTCATTGATTTTCAAAAAAGTTCATCGATTTTGAAAAAGAGTTCATCGATTTTGAAAATAGTTCATCGATTTTCAAAAAGAGTTCATTGATTTTGAAAAAGAGTTCATCAATCTTGAAAAAAAATCATCGATTTGGAAAAGAGTTCATCAATTTTCAAAAGAGTTCATCAATTTTGAAAAAGAGTTCATCGATCTTGAAAAAAATCATCGATTTGGAAAAAGAGTTCATTGATTTTCAAAAAAGTTCATTGATTTCGAAAAAGAGTTCATCGATTTTGAAAATAGTTCATCGATTTCAAAAAGAGTCCATCGATTTTGAAAAAGAGTTCATCGGTTTTGAAAAAAGTTCATTAATTTGGAAAAACAGTTCACGAATTTGAAAAAGGTTCATCGGATTTTAAAAAAAAAGTTCGAGAAATTGAAAAACGTTCACGCATTTAACAAAGAAAAAGAAATTAAAAGAGAAAAGGAGAAACGGAAGAAAAGAAGGAAGAGGATGTAAATGAACACATAAGATCTTGTTGTCTAGTTGGTTACTGCGACCAACATAGAACGAAGAAGTCGTGGGTTCGATTCCCACCCGCGCTCGTGCTTTTTTGCGGGATGAAAGCAGAAAACAGAACGTAGACGGGCCGAGCCCAATCCGCTGCGGGGGTATGCGCGCGTTAATGAAAAGAACTAAAACGGGCGCAGCGGGCGCCGTTTAGGATTTGCCCTACTGTTCGGTAGACCTGATCACTCACCGGGCCGGCCTTCGTTTGGGTCAGCTTCTCATAGCCCGAAGCAAAAATCCCAAGCCCAAGCCTGGCCTGGCCCGAAACACATGGAAAGTTATATTTTTCAATAAAAATAATAATACTTATGGTATTAAAATAATAGAAATATACCTATATTTTAAATAAAATATACATTTATGATCATTTTGAGCTTTTTTCAAGCTTTCGGGTCAGGCTTCGGGCCAAAAAAAGGAGCCTGAGCCCAGCCTCCGACCGGGCTGTCCATGCACAGGTCTACTCTCCGGAGAGAGAGCTGCGCCTAGTATCCAAGGCGTTTAGGTTTTATACGCTGGGATCCAAACAAAAGCATGTCGTAAGTATCGTGCGGCTACAAGTTTGTGTGTTAGCCAATGATATCCAACAGATCCCAAATTACAAAGGTTCTGTTTTAGAGTTTTTAAGGCCAACTCCACTACGCCACCCCAAACAAACGTCCGTTTTGTCCGGATTCTGTCCGTTTGGGTAGGGTATTGGGGTTATATCCGGGCGTGTTCTGGGATGCAGTGGCCGCATCCGTTTGCCCCATCTTGTCCGCCTCCATTTTAAAAAGAGAGCAACGTTTCAAATGACAAGCCCTAGTTCATCAGGCCAGCGGCCCTAGTTCATGCCGACAACACAGCCGGCGGCCTACGCGTCCATCGCCGGCAACAGAGCCAGCGGCCTACACGTCCACCGCCGGCAACACAGCCAGCCTCCAAAATGAATAGTTGTCCTCGCCGGCAACACGGCCAGCGGCCGGCAACACAACCGGCCTCCAAAATGAATGTTTTTCTCGCCGGCACACAGCCAACGGCCCAGCGGGCGGGCGGCACCCATGCCAGCCTCCAAAAAGAACGGCCACGGCCGATCGGACGACCTAGTTCAGGCCGTCGGCGTCGAGCATCTCCTTCTGCCTGGCCTCGAACCAGGCCCTCGTCTTCTCGCTCATCTTGGTCAAGTCCACGCTCATGATCGCAAGGGCCACCTCCTTTGCTTTGGTTGCGGCATCGGTGGCCTCGATGTCGAGCTGCCTCTGCCTGGCCTTGACATTGGCGGCCTCGATGTCGAGCTGCCTTTGCCGGGATGTCTCCTCCATGTCGATCTTCCTCCTCTTGGCCGCCTCCTCCATCTCAAGCTTCTTCATTTGAAGCTCTAGGTATTGCTTCATTTGCTTGTCCTTGCTTTGCCGCTTCTTCTCGTCCCTCATATCCTTTTGAGACATCATGCCATGCAAAGTGTCATGCAAGGCCATGGATGAGGCATCACGTATGTCGTCCACCTTGGAGTTGGTCTTGCCCCTCGGCCTCTTCAACGCCTCGCCATCTCCACCTCCGGCGAACTTGGTTGTCTTCTTGCCTCTCTTTCTTTGAAGTTCACGGTATTGATCCTTGAACTTGGGGCAATTGTTGATGATCTTCCAACAATGCGTAAGAGTGAATGGCTTGTCGTTGTGCCGGGCCTTGAATGCTTCCAAAGATTGAAATTCCTACACCACATGATCAACAACAATTGAACATGCAAACATATCCAAGGCCGAAGTCTCACAAGGCCGTAGCAAGGAAAGGACTAGGATAAGGAGAGCATACCATGTACCCAACGCCGAGACCGCTCACAGGTCGTGCTTCAATGCTCTCAAGTGCGGCGCAATACTTGTTGCACTCTTGTTGGATGAACAACCACCTCTTTTGAATCGAGGTGATGCCACGGTTGCTTCTAATTTGGTAGGGCTCAAAGATCCTCCTTTCATGGAAAGTTTTGTGGACTCTCGTCCAAAAAATAAGGCCCTTTTGTTGCGCGCCCGTCCTCGGATCTTGGCTAATCTCCATCCAACTTTGGCAAATCAACGTGTCCTCATCTTGTGTATATGAACTCGTGCGAATGCTCTTCCTCCTCTTTTGTGCTTCCGCTCTTTGGGTGAGCTCGTCGATGAACAATGGCTCGCCACCAATATCCATGTCATTGCTTTCTTCTTCATCGCCATCACCTTCGCAATACATATCATCGTCTTCATGTCACGAGTCACCATGGTCGTAGTCAGCATGGTCGTCGGCCTCTTCATCGGGAACGTACTGGGCGCGGCCATCCTGACTTTGGGTCTCGTCTTGGTCGTAGGCACGGTCCTGCCCACCCTCGTAGATCACATCCTCCATGAACTGGTTGTAGAAGGGGTCATCGACCGGTGGCGTTGGTGTTGGCATTCCGTCGAACAAGACGCGGGGGGACGGCATGGTGCCCGTGAACGGTGCCCGTGCTTGCTTTCTTTGCATCTCGACCGACGGCCAGCCGCCGCTGCTGGACCCAGGCGTGACGCTGAGGTCGATGACGGCCGAGGGGCGCAGTGTGGACGGCGCGATCATGACAACGTCCGGCGACCCCGAAAAACGGGTCTGGCCGTCGTGCCTTGGCGAGGGATGTTGGAAATATGCCCTAGAGGCAATAATAAATAGGTTATTATTATATTTCCTTGTTCATGATAATCGTTTATTATCCATGCTAGAATTGTATTGATAGGAAACTCAGATACATGTGTGGATACATAGACAACACCATGTCCCTAGTAAGCCTCTAGGAGACTAGCTCGTTGATCAAAAGATGGTTACGGTTTCCTAACCATGGACATTGGATGTCGTTGATAACGGGATCACATCATTAGGAGAATGATTTGATGGACAAGACCCAATCCTAAGCCTAGCACAAGATCGTGTAGTTCGTTTGCTCAGAGCTTTTCTAATGTCAAGTATCACTTCCTTAGACCATGAGATTGTGCAACTCCCGGATACCGTAGGAATGCTTTGGGTGTGCCAAACGTCACAACGTAACTGGGTGGCTATAAAGGTGCACTACGGGTATCTCCGAAAGTGTCTGTTGGGTTGGCACGAATCGAGACTGGGATTTGTCACTCCGTGTAAACGGAGAGGTATCTCTGGGCCCACTCGGTAGGACATCATCATAATGTGCACAATGTGACCAAGGAGTTGATCACGGGATGATGTGAGTTACGGAACGAGTAAAGAGACTTGCCGGTAACGAGATTGAACAAGGTATAGGGATACCGACGATCGAATCTCGGGCAAGTAACATACCGTTAGACAAAGGGAATTGAATACGGGATTAATTGAATCCCCGACATCGTGGTTCATCCGATGAGATCATCGTGGAACATGTGGGAGCCAACATGGGTATCCAGATCCCGCTGTTGGTTATTGACCGGAGAACGTCTCGGTCATGTCTGCATGGTTCCCGAACCCGTAGGGTCTACACGCTTAAGGTTCGATGAGGCTAGGGTTATAGGGAAAGCATGTACGTGGTTACCGAATGTTGTTCGGAGTCCCGGATGAGATCCCGGACGTCACGAGGAGTTCCGGAATGGTCCGGAGGTAAAGATTTATATATGGGAAGTCCTGTTTTGGTCACCGGAAAAGTTTCGGGTGAAATCGGTAATGTACCGGGACCACCGGGAGGGTCCCGGGGGTCCACCAAGTGGGGCCACCAGCCCCAGAAGGCTGCGTGGGCCAAGTGTGGGAGGGGACCAGCCCCAGGTGGGCTGGTGCGCCCCCCCACCAAGGCCCAAGGCGCATGGGAGAGTGGGAGGGGGCAAACCCTAGGTCCAGATGGGCCTTAGGGCCCATCTAGTGGGGCGCCTCCCCCTCTCCTCCCCTTGGCCGCCCCCCTTGATGGGATCTAGGGCTGGCCGCCTCCTCTTGGGGGTGGAAACCCTAAGGGGGGCGCAGCCCCCTTCCCCCCTATATATACTTGAGGTTTGGGCTGCCATACAGACACGAGAAAGTCTCCTTTTGGTGCTGCCCTACCCCTCTCCCTCCTCCTCCTCTCCCGCGGTGCTTGGCGAAGCCCTGCGGGATTGCCACGCTCCTCCACCACCACCATGCCGTCGTGTTGCTGCTGGATGGAGTCTTCCCAACCTCTCCCTCTCTCCTTGCTGGATCAAGGCGTGGGAGACGTCACCGGGCTGCACGTGTGTTGAACGCGGAGGCACCGTTCTTTCGGTGCTTAGATCGGAATCAACCGCGATCTGAATCGCTACGAGTACGACTCCCTCATCCGCGTTCTTGCAACGCTTCCGCATCGCGATCTACAAGGGTATGTAGATTCACTCCCCTTCCCCTCGTTGCTAGATTACTCCATAGATTGATCTTGGTGATGCGTAGAAAATTTTGAATTTCTGCTACGTTCCCCAACAGTGGTATCAGAGCTAGGTCTATGCGTAGTTTCTATGCACGAGTAGAACACAAAGTAGTTGTGGGCGTCGATGTTGTCAATTCTTCTTGCCGCTACTAGTCTTATCTTGTTTCGGCGGCATTGTGGGATGAAGCGGCCCGGACCGACCTTACACGTATGCTTACGTGAGACAGGTTCCACCGACTGACATGCACTAGTTGCATAAGGTGGCTAGCGGGTGTCTGTCTCTCCCACTTTAGTCGGAACGGATTCGATGAAAAGGGTCCTTATGAAGGGTAAATAGAAATTGGCATATCACGTTGTGGTTTTACGTAGGTAAGAAACGTTCTTGCTAGAAACCTATACAAGCCACGTAAAAACTTGCAACAACAATTAGAGGACGTCTAACTTGTTTTTGCAGCATGTGCTATGTGATGTGATATGGCCAGAAGATATGATGAATGATATATGTGATGTATGAGATTGATCATATTCTTGTAATAGGGATCACGACTTGCATGTCGATGAGTATGACAACCGGCAGGAGCCATAGGAGTTGTCTTTATTTTTTGTATGACCTGCGTGTCATTGAATAACGCCATGTAAGTTACTTTACTTTATTGCTAAGCGCGTTAGCCATAGAAGTAGAAGTAACCGTTGGCGTGACAACTTCAAGAAGACACAATGATGGAGATCATGATGATGGAGATCATGGTGTCATGCCGGTGACAAAGATGATCATGGTGCCCCGAAGATGGAGATCAAAGGAGCAAAATGATATTGGCCATATCATGTCACTATTTGATTGCATGTGATGTTTATCATGTTATGCATCTTATTTGCTTAGAACGACGGTAGTAAGTAAGATGATCCCTCACTAAAATTTCAAGAAAGTGTTCACCCTAACTGTGCACCGTTGCGAAGGTTCGTCGTTTCGAAGCACCACGTGATGATCGGGTGTGATAGATTCTTACGTTCGAATACAACGGGTGTTGACGAGCCTAGCATGTACAGACATGGCCTCGGCACACACGCAATACACTTAGGTTGACTTGACGAGCCTAGCATGTACAGACATGGCCTCGGAACACGGAGGACCGAAAGGTCGAGCATGAGTCGTATAGAAGATACGATCAACATGGAGATGTTCACCGATGATGACTAGTCCGTCTCACATGATGATCGGACACGGCCTAGTTTGACTCGGATCATGTATCACTTAGATGACTAGAGGGATGTCTATCTGAGTGGGAGTTCAATAATCAGATGAACTTCATTATCATGAACATAGTCAAAAGGTCTTTACAAATTATGTCATTGCGCTTTAGTTCTACTGTTTAAGATATGTTCCTAGAGAAAATTTAGTTGAAAGTTGGTAGTAGCAATTATGCGGACTGGGTCCGTAAACTGAGGATTGTCCTCATTACTACACAGAAGGCTTATGTCCTTAATGCACCGCTCGGTGTGCTGAACCTCAGCGTCGTCTGTAGATGTTACGAAACATCTGACATACACGTTTTGATAACTACGTGATAGTTCAGTGCGGTTTAGAATTGTGGCACCCAAGACGTTTTTGAAACGTCGCAGAACATGTGAGATGTTCCAAAGACTGAAATTGGGATTTCAGACTAGTGCCCACGTCAAGAGGTATGAGACCTCTGACAAGTTTCTTAAGCCTGCAAACTAAGGGAGAAAATCTCAATCGTTGAGCGTGTGCTCAGATTGTCTGAATGCCACAATCGCTTGAATCGAGTGGGAGTTAATCTCCCAGATGAGATAGCGATAGTTCTCCATAGTCACTGCCACCAAGCTAGTAGAGCTTCGTGATGAACTATAACATATCAAGGATAGTTATGATGATCCTTGAGCTATTCGCGATGTTTGACACCGCGAGAGTAGAAATCAAGAAGGAGCATCAATTGTTGATGGTTAGTAGAACCACTAGTTTAAGAAGGGCAAGGGCAAAAGGGATACTTCATGAAACAGCAAGTCGTTTGCTGCTCTAGTGAAGAATCCCAAGGTTGAACCCAAACCCGAGACTAAGTGCTTCTGTAATAAGAGGAACGGTCACTGAAGCAGTACTACCCTAGATACTTGGTAGATGAGAAGACAGGCAAGGTCGACAGAAGTATATTGGATATACGTCATATGAATGTGTACTTTACTAGTACTCCCAGCAGCACCAGGGTATTAGATACCGGTTCGGTTGCTAAGTGTTAGTAACTCGAAATAAAAGCTGCGGAATAAACGGAGACTAGCTAAAGGTGAGATGACGATATGTGTTGGAAGTGTTTCCAAGGTTGATGTGATCAAGCATCGCATGCTCCCTCTACTATCGAGATTTGGTGTTTGCGTTGAGCATGATTGGATTATGTTTATCGCAATACGGTTATTCATTTAAGGAGAATAATGGTTACTCTGTTTATTTGAATAATACCTTCAATGGTCTTGCACCTAAAATGAATCTCGATCGTAGTGATACACATGTTCATGCCAAAAGATATAAGATAGTAATGATAGTACCACATACTTGTGGCACTGCCACTTGAGTCATATTGGTATAGAACGCATGAAGAAGCTCCATGTAGATGGATCTTTGACTCAGTCGTTTTTTGAAAAGATTGAGACATGCGAACCATGTCTATTGGTATATATGCATGAAGAAACTCCATGCAGATGGATCGTTTAGACTCACTTGATTATGAATCACTTGAGACATGCAAATCATACCACATGGGCAAGATGACTGAAAGTCCTCGTTTTCAGTAAGATAGAACAAGAGAGCAACTTATTGGAAGTAATACATTTTGATGTACGCGGTCCAATGAGTGCTGAGGCATGCAGTGGATATCGTTATGTTCTTACTTCACAGATAATTTGAGTAGATGCTGAGTGTATTTACTTGATGAAACACTAGTCTGAATTATTGAAAGGTTCAAGTAATTTCAGAGTGAAGTTGAAGATCGTCGTAACAAGAGGATAAAATGTCTGTGATATGATCATAGAGATGAGTATCTGAGATACGAGTTTGGCACACAATTGAGACATTGTGGAAAGTGTTTCACAATTAATACCGCCTGGAACACCATAGTGTGATGGTGTGTCCGAACATCATAACTGCACCCTATTGGATATGGTGCATACCATGATGTTTCTTATCAAATTACCACTATCGTTTATGGGTTAGGCATTAGAGACAACCGCATTCACTTTAAAAGGGGCACCACGCAATTCCGTTGAGACGACACCGTTTAGAGAAACCTAAGTTGTCGTTTCTTAAAAGTTTGGGGCTGCGATGCTTATGTGAAAAAGTTTCAAGCTGATAAGCTCGAACCCAAAGCGGATAAATACATCTTCATAGAAAACCCAAAACAGTTGGGTATACCTCCTATTTCAGATCTGGAAGCAAAAGTAATTGCTTCTAGAAACAGGTCCTTTCTCGAGGAAAAGTTTCTCTCGAAAGAATTGAGTGGGAGGATGGTGGAGACTTGATAAGGTTATTGAACCGTCACTTCAACTAGTGTGTAGCAGGGCACAGGAAGTTGTTCCTGTGGCACCTACACCAGTTGAAGTGGAAGCTTATGATAGTGATCATGAAACTTCGGATCAAGTCACTACCAAACCTCGTAGGACGACGAGGATGCGTGCTACTTCAGAGTGGTACGTGATCCTGTCTTGAAACTCATGTTGTTAGACAACAATGAACCTACGAGCTATGGAGAAGCGATGGTGGGCCCATATTCCGACAAATGGTTAGAATCCATGAAATCCGAGATAAATGGAGAAGAAGACGGACGTGGACGGTAATGTTACCGTCTATGAAGCTCGACTTGTGGCAAAGAGTATTTTCACAAGTTCAATGAGTTGACTACGATGAGATTTTCTCATCCGTAGCGATGCTTGAGTCCGTCGGAATCATGTTAGCATTATCTGCATTTGTGAAATCTAGTAGATGGATGTCAAAACAAGTTTCCTTACCAGTTTTCGTAAGGAAAGGTTGTATGTGATACAATCAGAAAGGTTTTGTCGATCCTAAGGATGCTAAAAGGTATGCTAGCTCCAGCGATCCTTCTAAGGACTGGAGTAAGCATCTCGGAGTTGGAATGTACACTTTGATGAGATGATCAAAGATTTTGGATTTATACAAAGTTTATTAGAAACTTGTATTTACAATAAAGTGAGTGGGAGCGCTACAACATTTTGGATAAGTATATGTGAATGACATATTGTTGATCCGAAATGATGTAAAATTTCTGGAAAGCATAAAGGGTTGTTTGAAAGGAGTTTTTCAAAGGAAGACCTGGATAAAGCTGCTTACACATTGGGCATCAAGATCTATAGAGATAGATCAAGACGCTTGATGATACTTTCAAAGAACGCACACCTTGACATGATTTTGAAAGAGTTCAAATAGATCAGCAAAGAAGGAGTTCTTGGCTGTGTTACAAGGTGTGAGTATTGAGTAGGACTCAAGACCTGACCACAGCAGAAGAAAGAGAAAGGACGAAGGTCGTCCCCTATGCTTCAGACGTAGGCTCTACAGTATGCTATGCTGTGTACCGCACATGAAGTGTGCCTTGCCATGAGTTGGTCAAGGGGTACAATAGTGATCCGGGAATGGATCACATGACAGCGGTCGAACATATCCTTAGTACCTAGTGGACTAAGGAATTTTCTCGATTATGGAGGTGAAAAGGAGTTCGTCGTAAAGGGTTACATCGATGCGAACTTTGACACTAATCCGGATGACTCTGAGTAGTAAACCGGATTCGTATAGTAGAGCAATTACTTGAAATGGCTCCAAATAGCGCGTGGTAGCATCCACAAGATGACATAGATATTCGTAAAGCACACACGGATCTGAAAGGTTCAGACCCGTTGACTAAATAACCTCTCTCACAAGCATAACATGATCAAACCAGAACTCATTGAGTGTTAATCACATAGAGATGTGAACTAGATTGTTGACTCTAGTAAACTCTTGGGTGTTGGTCACATGGTGATGTGACCTGTCAGTGTTAATCACATGGTGATGTGAACTAGATTATTGACTCTAGTGCAAGTGGGAGACTGTTGGAAATATGCCCTAGAGGCAATAATAAATAGGTTATTATTATATTTCCTTGTTCATGATAATCGTTTATTATCCATGCTAGAATTGTATTGATAGGAAACTCAGATACATGTGTGGATACATAGACAACACCATGTCCCTAGTAAGCCTCTAGGAGACTAGCTCGTTGATCAAAAGATGGTTACGGTTTCCTAACCATGGACATTGGATGTCGTTGATAACGGGATCACATCATTAGGAGAATGATTTGATGGACAAGACCCAATCCTAAGCCTAGCACAAGATCGTGTAGTTCGTTTGCTCAGAGCTTTTCTAATGTCAAGTATCACTTCCTTAGACCATGAGATTGTGCAACTCCCGGATACCGTAGGAATGCTTTGGGTGTGCCAAACGTCACAACGTAACTGGGTGGCTATAAAGGTGCACTACGGGTATCTCCGAAAGTGTCTGTTGGGTTGGCACGAATCGAGACTGGGATTTGTCACTCCGTGTAAACGGAGAGGTATCTCTGGGCCCACTCGGTAGGACATCATCATAATGTGCACAATGTGACCAAGGAGTTGATCACGGGATGATGTGAGTTACGGAACGAGTAAAGAGACTTGCCGGTAACGAGATTGAACAAGGTATAGGGATACCGACGATCGAATCTCGGGCAAGTAACATACCGTTAGACAAAGGGAATTGAATACGGGATTAATTGAATCCCCGACATCGTGGTTCATCCGATGAGATCATCGTGGAACATGTGGGAGCCAACATGGGTATCCAGATCCCGCTGTTGGTTATTGACCGGAGAACGTCTCGGTCATGTCTGCATGGTTCCCGAACCCGTAGGGTCTACACGCTTAAGGTTCGATGAGGCTAGGGTTATAGGGAAAGCATGTACGTGGTTACCGAATGTTGTTCGGAGTCCCGGATGAGATCCCGGACGTCACGAGGAGTTCCGGAATGGTCCGGAGGTAAAGATTTATATATGGGAAGTCCTGTTTTGGTCACCGGAAAAGTTTCGGGTGAAATCGGTAATGTACCGGGACCACCGGGAGGGTCCCGGGGGTCCACCAAGTGGGGCCACCAGCCCCAGAAGGCTGCGTGGGCCAAGTGTGGGAGGGGACCAGCCCCAGGTGGGCTGGTGCGCCCCCCACCAAGGCCCAAGGCGCATGGGAGAGTGGGAGGGGGCAAACCCTAGGTCCAGATGGGCCTTAGGGCCCATCTAGTGGGGCGCCTCCCCCTCTCCTCCCCTTGGCCGCCCCCCTTGATGGGATCTAGGGCTGGCCGCCTCCTCTTGGGGGTGGAAACCCTAAGGGGGGCGCAGCCCCCTTCCCCCCTATATATACTTGAGGTTTGGGCTGCCATACAGACACGAGAAAGTCTCCTTTTGGTGCTGCCCTACCCCTCTCCCTCCTCCTCCTCTCCCGCGGTGCTTGGCGAAGCCCTGCGGGATTGCCACGCTCCTCCACCACCACCATGCCGTCGTGTTGCTGCTGGATGGAGTCTTCCCAACCTCTCCCTCTCTCCTTGCTGGATCAAGGCGTGGGAGACGTCACCGGGCTGCACGTGTGTTGAACGCGGAGGCACCGTTCTTTCGGTGCTTAGATCGGAATCAACCGCGATCTGAATCGCTACGAGTACGACTCCCTCATCCGCGTTCTTGCAACGCTTCCGCATCGCGATCTACAAGGGTATGTAGATTCACTCCCCTTCCCCTCGTTGCTAGATTACTCCATAGATTGATCTTGGTGATGCGTAGAAAATTTTGAATTTCTGCTACGTTCCCCAACAAGGGAAAGCCGGCCGACATGGGCGTGGTCCGCAACGTCGACGACTGGCAGTGCGGAGGACGGGCGACCGACGAGCCAGTGCTCGCCGGGCCGACGGCCGCTGCAGGGAAACCAGCCGGACAGCACATGCCGAGCATGAGGAGGACGTGCGCTTTGTTGACGATGTCCTCCTTCTCGTCGACCGCGGCCTTGCGCCGCGCGGCCTCCATCGCATCGCGCTCAGCGGCAAACTTGGCCGCGGCGGCATTGACCTTGACGACCGCTCTCCGGTCCCTCCTCTTCGCCGATTCCTTGTCTAACTTGGCGATCTCCTCCGGCGTGCACTCCGACCGCGGCTTCCTTGGCGCCTTGGCCGCCTTCTTCTTCACCTTTCCGGGTGGGTCGACGGCCAGGCCGCCGGAATTCGGCTGGGCGTCAGTCATGGACGGGGGAGGGAGGGGGCGGCGGGAGGGACGTGGGAGGGTTTGGGGGAAATGGCGCCAAATGGGCGGGCGGGGTTTTTTGCTTTGTGCCACCGACAGGCGGGCCAGGGGAGGACAAGCGCGCGCGTCCCGCCCGTCCGCGCGCTGTCCGTTTCATCCCAAAATCGACGCAAACTTGGGCCGGGGATGGGTCGAAAGCGGACACAAAACGGACAAATGTCCGTTTGCCGCGTTGGGCCATCTGGTTTGTCCCTTTTACCCCAAACGGACGGGGCCGGATAGGATGGGGTCGCGCGGTGGAGTTGGCCTAACTTTGCACACAACCTCTAAGGTCTATAAAATTTTATAAAAGGAAGCTATAATATGGTTTTAAAGGCTTGGTTTTTCAAAGAATCTGCTAGAGTTACTCTGATTACTGGTGGCATCTGCATCTAAGATTCTGGTTTGACAAGTTAGTAGGTACTACTTGCAAAGCAGGGCTTCCCTAAGCAGTTGTGAGGGATTGTACTGGTTAGTGTTCAAGTAGCAAGTTGTCCACATTTTATCACTTTGTTGAGTTTGAATCAGATGGTCCACAAGATACAGTTAAACATACTACATCCCTGCATCCATCCATGACGCCCTCCAGACAAACTCACATAGTACGTCTCACAAGTCATCACCAGACCAACTGCAAACAATCACAAACTGTGGAAGAAGGCGATCGGCGTTTCCAGATGGGTCTGAAACTGCATCGCCGCAGTACGAACCAGCAACACAAGTAGGTGAAGAGTAAAGTCAAGCAACTTAAGTGGGAGAATCATAGCCATGCTAGATGGACACAGCCATCGCTTGGGATACAGTTAAGTCGCTGCTATATGCAAGCTACAGAACGATTGGTTATACGACCAGGATAAGCGACCATGTGACAACATTCAGACTGCCCGAGTTAGTTCGCAACATTCAAACCATATTTTGTCCATGGTTCACAAAAACCTCCCAAGTTTCCATCTGGACAAAACATAATCCTAGGATTTGAATGTTGTGACTGCATCTTCAGGTAGTTGTTGCTTCTTCCGCCATTGTGTAACTTCCCTACGCAAAAAATTGTCAGCCAGCAACTTGGATCCCCCGCAAAGCCAGGTCGCTAGCATACCACCACCTCACCTGCCAACACAAAACATTCAACGATGGGCCATTAGCCATTTTTTCAAAACTTTACCAAAGATCACAATCTTAAGTTGCAACATATGAAAAATCACAAGAAAATCCTTGCATGTATTTACTGGGTAAAACTTTACAAGGGTAACTTCTATCAACCATCTACTTGCACCGGGGTTTTTTCCATAATTTTTCTCTAAGTTTTCAAAATTGTGTTCACATATACCCAGCTTCTACAATATTGCTCTGATGATGGTACATAACACATTTCAGTATCAGTTGTATACGAATATGGTATGCCGTTGGATCTGGGAAAAATGAGCAGCAAAAGGATTAAATAAATACCTTCAAACCGCTGAAACAAAAGTTCGAGATCAGTAGGTCATCATGCCTTGGTATGACTCTTGCACTGAAGTAGGGACCTACATTAACCAGTTACAACAGAACCCAAGTTAGATGTCAACAGGTAAACATGCTAGTGCATGGAGATCAGGAGAACTAAGGATCATGCATTAGTTATATTGTTAGCCAAGTTGCCAAATCATGATAGCACTGTACAACAATCAAAAATTGCTAGCGGATCTAAAGCGTTGGTGACCTGCTAGTACTTAAACACCAAATATACTATCTTCATAAAGGAAATAACATCTAAATACTATATGATAAACTCCTTACCTTGGGGCCAAATGATCTCCAATTACTTTTTCTTCTTCCTCGGTGAACATAAACCACTTGTCATTGTTCCCTGTTGTGTCAAACTCTGATACAAACATGATATTAGTAGTCACTAACTGCATAAATATACACAAGTAACATGAAAGCTTATTGCATAATAACTTCAGACGAACCTTGGCGCATTATTGAGGTCTTCTTGTAATAACCATCAAACTTCCAGTATGCAACCCCTTTGTCTTTCCTGACAGGCTTTGTCCTAAGTAGATCTCCCAGCTTCTCATCTAATATCGCCACAGTTGAGGTAATAGAAGGCAATTAGTACCGCACAGCTAGCTCAGCGCCTTAACACATTACAGAATAAGATAAGCAAACAGTGTAGGGGATATAACTTCACACCATGCTGAGAAGAGTTATGTTGGAAATGGAGCCTAAGAGGCTAAGCATGTTCTTTAGTTACTTCACATTCAGAAAAAGACACATGGATACATGCAACTAAGAGGCTTGGGAACTGCATACATGTTTTTCATTCTGTTGAGCTTTAGAAAAATATTGCCATGAATAATGCAGGTTTAACACTGAATTAACAAAACAGAAATTGAATACCGTGCATAAAGGAGTATAAATGAATAGGCAACATTTGTAATTTGTCGAATACAAATTCAAACTAAAGCTTGAAAGAGAGGTGCAGAAAGATACATTTGACAAAACTGCACAACCAAGTACAGTACAAAAAGATAATACTTATTTAATAAATCTGCAAAACATCAAGCATATGGAGAGCTAATGAAATGCAGATATCTAAAACAAATATAATACGAAAAGATGTGGATATATCAATTCATAATGTTCAGACCATCTACTGCTGCCTCCTTGTCTTCATTTAACTCCTTAATTTGAGAAATGAGACTCTTAATTTCTTCTCCTTTTCTCAGAAACATTGATTTATCCATCTCATTCTTTAGTCTTTCTTTAAGCTCTTTTTCCTGTAAAACCAGAGAAAACTGTTGTTTAGTACTGCAAAACTAAGTGAGTGGACAAAAAGAAAAGTGGTTGCCTGAGCTCTCGACCTTTTCCTTCGCAGCACGGATTTTTTCTCTTGCAGCAACCTTTCTCTCAGTGGCACCTTCATCTTGTTTGACAATCAAGCCCCTTAATGTTCTGAACAAAATCAAAATATAATTAATATAGGACTAAAATAGCCAAGTGAACTACAACAGAAAATACAGTAGGCGGTACTTACCCAGTAGAAAGGGTCTCATCACACAGAAAATTCAGCACATGGAGCTTTAAAGAAGGGCTCAACTTTTTATATCCTGATACACCTTGGTTTAAACAATCAAGAGGTAGTTCCTTTGAGATAACTGTGGATTCACTAATATATTTGCCAGTCTCAGTTATCCAAGCATCCCCATCTCTTGAATAGTCCAAAGGGCTATGAACAAAATAACCTCACTTAGTAATTCAATAATCAGATTTAAACAAAACTACAAAGAAACATCGATTCAGAATGGACGTACTTCTCTCCTCTGTCTTCTTGGATGAGAGACAACAAACTAATGTGAAGATCAGCAACAACTGCAGGCACCACTCGCCCTTTACGGCTTCCTCCAGTTATGACTTGAAGAACTTTTTCAGGCTGTCCCTTCTTTATTTGAAACACCTGAGCAAAAAATCATTTTCTACATCATTCCATTTACATAGCAAATTATATTCCAGCAGACACAAGATGACAGATAAAACATGTGGAACCATGGAAACAAGAACCCATTTTTTGAAGACAAACGGCAAGAAGTAATGCGATACAAACAACATAGTATCAAGAAAGTAAAAGCTGAAAGATTATCCTTATTACTTGGTTGCCATGAGTACCTCAGCAAATGTGCGGCAGAATTCATAAAACTGAATTGCAGACCCAACATCGTCGGCCTCCAGCTTGGCCCCTACAACATTAGTGACCAGAGTACCTCTGGGTAGCTCAAGCTTGGTCTTGAGCAGGTCAGTGCTCTCATCAGATGTGCCCTTCTTCAGCTTCTTGTTGGCAGGAGATGAAGGAAATGCATTGAGATCAGTCCCCACATTCTCATCCCCATCAACCACTGATCCATCGGCATCATCATCTGTCTCCAGGGCCCTCTTTCTGTTTCCCTCCTTTTGTTCCTTGTAGAGGAGCCAGCAAAACGGAATCAGCAATAATGAACAACAATTACATTGGACAACAGAGATTCACCAAGCAAAGAAATGTACCTTCTTGATCTTCGCGGGGAGCGAGGTCAGCGTCTGTGCAGCGGCCACCATGTCCGAGCCCTGTTTCAGCAGCTCATGGACGGATGAGTGCCCTGTCGCCTTGGCGGCATGGGCCAGTATCCCCGTCGGCGTCTCCCCTCTCTTCTTTCTGTCAGAGAAAACCAAGCTAAGAAACACTCCTACTCTACTAGAAGCTGGAGATCGATTGAAGCTGGGTGTAACCTGCAGAAGCTGCAGTTGCAGATGCCCCTGCATTTGGGGCAGGCCCAGCGCGCCTTCCTGGCCGCCTGCTTCGCGTTCTCGCCGTACCTAAACAAGCCAAAGAAGGAAAACCAGATCGGACCAAGACGGGGACGATGATCGATTGAACCCGTGAAGAAATCCATAGATTTTACCTGTTGAACAGGCACGTGTGGCAGAAGTGGGTTGAGCAGGGCCCCTTCTCCCCGGGCTGCTTGCAGGCCACCGCAAAGTCCGTTGTTTTCTGACGGCACTGCGAGCGCACAACGGGAAAACCAGTCAGCCAACCAAATCCAGCCCCCAACAGAGTGACCCGCGGGACGATTGCAGATCCAGAACGGCGCTCACCTGGTGGCAGGTCTTGCCGTTCTCCGGGTCGTAGATCCGGCCGCCGACGGCGCGGATTCCGGGGCACGGGTTGCGCTTCCTCGGAGCCGCTTTCTTGGCCTCCTTCTCGACCTCCGCCTCCGTCTGCGCCGCCGGCACGGCCACGCTCTTGGGGCCGCCGCCGGCGCCCTTCTTCCTCCCCATGGAGACGGACGCGGTCGAGGAAAGGGGGGAAGAGGCGGATTGGAATGCGGAAGCTCAGGGGGCTGAGAGAAGGAAGGTGTTGGATTGTGAGTGGTAAATTTTTGGGGGCGGAAGGGTCAGCAATCAATCAATCAATCCGCCGCGCCCCGAACCCGAAGAGACGAGAAGCGGGATGGGCGTGGTGGTGGGAGGGGAAGTGGGATGCCGCCCCGCCAGTGTGTTGCCACGCAAATTTTGAAATTTCGCTTCTCGCCGTTGCCCAGTCTCTAGTCTGTACCGGAGTGGGGTTTATAGTTTTTTGAGGTAATATCATCAGGAGTCATACAACTTGCGTTTGATGTTTAATTTTGTGTTAGAACTTTAAAAATACGGATTTGTAGTCACCTAATTTGACATCACGTGCAAATACGGTCACAAAACACGTATGTGGACGTATCATGATGTATGGCCCCACCTGTCAGTCAGTGATGGCGCTCAGTCTACTCATTTTTGCACAAAACACCCCCGTATTTTTTTATTTGTGGAAAAAGCCGACTACTGTAACACATTTTACACAAAACTCTCTCGCTTATTTTGTTTGTAGAAAAGCTAACCATTGTACTGTATAAAGGTACGAAAACTAAAACAAAAAATACGGGCGCCTGTTCTCGAACCCCAACCAACGATCACTACACAAGCCACTCTAACCAATCTAGCCGTCATGTTCCCATCTCATGTGTGGAGAGCAAAACTAGATGTATTAAACGTGGAGCTTAAATCACATTTATTCTTTCTACAGGAAAAAGTGTGGCCGCCAGCTCTCTAACCCACAAACAAAGAGTAGCACACAAGACATTCTAGCCACTGCAACCTGCACGTGTACACATCTACAATGAATAACTAGTCTTACTGTACTAGAAACTTGTACTAGATGATATGTAAATTATAATTCAGCAATAAAAATAATGTCCAAATATACGCATGTTATAAATATTACATACAAAGGAAATAACCTACTTTAAAATTTGTTGATGCATTATTTAAAAACAATTATGTATGAATTGTAAAAATGTTTGTATCATTTAAATTAATATATTTTTTCCAAAATTGCAATTAAAAATATTTTTTCCCAAAATTACAATTAAAAATATTATTTTAGTTATACAAACATTTCACTCACTATATACACATTTGTATAATTCAACGTTTGTATAACAAAAAATATTCGTAATTTAAAATCTAAACTGTTTATATGAATATTCAATCGTGTCTAATATTTCAATTATATATTTTTAATATAAGTCATGTGTAAAAATTATACACAAGTGAATATTTGGTAATATTTAGTAAATGATTGAATTCATTATTTTGCATAATTTAAATATAAGCCATGATTGTATATTTTTTATTCCTTAAACATATTTATTAAATAAAAAAGTCAGCATCGGTATTAACTAAATATGTTTTATATAATACACAGGCTTATATTTAAAAAAAATTTACTAATGATTGTTTGTATGTATAATACTTTTATAACATAAATTTATTAATTATGTTTTACAAATATCTTGAAAAAAATAACACGTGCAAAATGGGCCGCAGTATCTCCAGCTCATTTAAACTCCACATGCGTCCGTGCTCAGTACATGTAGACGTCAGTCAAAATCTCAACAACAAAAAATGTATACGTCCGTTTGGTGCTTGAGACCTGTCTTCCTTAAAAAAAATCATATCTAAGCTCCACCATGAGTACATGTTGGTTTGCTATCTTACCAAACATTCGTACGTCAAGGGTGTGTTGGCTAGATTGGCTTCTGTAGTAAACGTGGGCCGCAGGTTTGAGACCCAGTGTCCCCAAATTTTGTGTGAATTTTTGTACCTATTTGCAGTACAATGGTCAGCTTTTTCTACAAAGAAAAAAATAAGCGAGGTGGTCTGGTGTAAAAATGCGTTGCAGTGGCCAGTTTCCCCGCAAAAAATAAATGCGAGGGTGCTTTTTTGCAAAAATGAGTCGACGGAGCGCCCTGGCTCACTGACTGGTGGGGCCATACACCCTTATACATCTGCATACGGTTTTTGCGACCGTATTTGCACGTGATGTCAAGTTAGATGACCACAAATCCGTATTTCCAAAGTTCTAGCACTAAACTGAACATCAAGTGCAAGTTGTATGACTCCAGGTGGTATTATAAGGCTAGTCATAGTAGGAGTAACTTAGGTAGTAACATAGCGCATTTCAAGAAATTTTTACTTATGTGGCATGTAGTTAATGAGGAGGGAGGTGTTTAGAGTAGTAACATAATATGTTACTGTAACATAGCGCTTCCCAAGAAAGGATGAGTTTACAAGCTAATTAATGAAGTTATCTATGACACTACTCCCTCCGTCTAGGTGTGTAAGTCATCTTACGTTGTGCACCGCGACCAAGGCGGAGAGGAAAACGAGAAAACTTAATGTCAATTTGCTAATTAATAGCATTGCATGTAATAAACTAACCATTGCATGTCTTGTTTGGTAGTCTCAAGTCATTGAAAGCATGCACGGCCCACATCTCTTATTGGTTGATATGTCACAAAACAAGAAACGAGGAGGGAGTTAATGTACCGTGCCTAAGTGTTTTGGGATTATTTGGTTTTCGTAAGGTGACTTACACACCTAGACGGAGGGAGTACTACTTTGTCACTTTGCACTATGGAGATAGTAACTTAGACTAGTGTCATATGCATGACACTAGTATAAGTTACTCTCCACTATGACCAGCCTAAGGGCATCTCTAGCACCCACCCGCAAATATCTTCGGTATATGTTCGTTTTTTTATTCGGACATGGTCCGCGGACATGATATCTGAGTGAGACATCCAACGCATGTGGTGGGTTATTTGTGGTGTGGTGTCCGATTGAGAGGACAAAGAGAACAGGGGGACCATGCATGTGAAGAGAGAGACAAGAGATGAGAACCACACGAAGGTTTTTGGTTGGTTAAGTGGATATCCGGACTCCGGTATATCTCCCCCATGTTTGTCTCCACTTTGTCGGAAAACCGAATCGCTTCGCGGATTAATACGGATCCTATGGATTGTAAGAGTGAACAAATGTATCCGACCAAACATATAGTGGTGTTTTGCAGGTCTCCCTTCGAAATACCATGAGGCTTGGTTTCGTCCAAAAGCGTAGGAAAACCATTGAAATAGATTTTTCTTCTTATTATTATTAACATTAAGACAATGCCCTGTGTTGTTACGGGAGCCAAGAAAATTCACGTTTACAATATATAATATGGTTGATTGAACTAATGCAAAGCATTGGAATTTATGACTATTTAGTAGGTCCATGCGTGCAACCCAAGCTCAAGCATGTGACACAAATAGTGGACATGTAAACAACAACAATTGCATATATGTGAGTACATAATGTAGCAATGTAAGAAAAATTCTTTTCTAAAGACTAACCTTGGAGGACAATGACCGTAACGGCCGATTATGGGAAGTGCAGGAAAAGTGCCAAGTAATTGGCTCAAACAACAGACCGGATCAACATTCCATCATGCAACCACCGTCAGCACCCTTCTTCTACTTCCAAGGAAACTGTTGGACCTGAACTGGATGCACTCCATCGGAGGGCATATGCTTTGAGTGACCATGTAAAGCCTTGTACAATACTAAATGCTTAGAAAAATAAAACAGATTTTTCTGAAATATCAGTGCTTATTTTTATAGAAGAGACGTCTAATCAGGCGTCTACCGAGTATAAATACTACGTCCATCTCGGGTATGACACGTCTTGGTATTGATGATCTAGCTGAAGCATCGTTTAAACCCGGACGAAGGTAGTAAACACTGGTGTTTAAGGAAAACCTAATTTATTTCTCCAAGCACCTCCCCTAAGCACCTTGCATTATACAAGGCCTAAGTAGCATGCAACAAGCCCGGACACCATCATCTTTGTTGCTCGTTGGTCATGGTTGAGCTCATTCACGCCGGTCCAACCGATCAGCGGGTACCCTACTGGATCTTTTTTCACAAGTAGATGAAACTAAAATGACATCATTTATTGATAAGACAACATATAACTTAAAGGCTAATCTATTGATGCTTCAGCTTTTAAAACATTATGACTCCGTTTGTTATTTATGTGCTTATATTCATGATGTGGACATAGCTATCATAAAAACGTCTAAAAAATTACACGGCAAATTGAAAACCGGGTACTTTTATTTTTTTGTACCCGTGATTTAACTACAAGAATATGATGCTACGCTCATTATTCATTTTTCTTATACTCAGGAACGAAGGAGGTGAGAGAGTCATCAAGAGAGGGCACTTGAAGTTGGAAGATGCAGATGCATGTACGTTCAATTCACAAGGGGCGTGTTTGGTTGCCTGCATGAGGCCCAACTAGGCCCGCGCGCGAAGGAAATGGGCTGTTTGGTTGGTTGCATACACTGTTGGGCATGCATAGCACGAAACTTAAAGCACCTCTGGGCCTGGCTCCCAGAAAACACTCAGATTGGCAGTTTCTTGCGAGCCAGGCCGAGGCAAGCGCAAGCGAGCGGACTTTTGCTGTGACGTCCCCGATTCAATCGTACACTAATCATACACCAAACATATACGATCAAGATCAGGGACTCACGGGAAGATATCACAACACAACTCTAAAAATAAAATAAGTCATACAAGCATCATAATACAAGCCAGGGGCCTCGAGGGCTCGAATACAAGTGCTCGATCATAGACGAATCAGCGGAAGCAACAATATCTGAGTACAGACATAGGTTAAACAAGTTTGCCTTAAGAAGGCACAAACTGGGATACAGATCGAAAGAGTCACAAGCCTCCTGCCTGGGATCCTCCTAAACTACTCCTGGTCGTCATTAAGGGCCTGCACGTAGTAGTAGGCACCTCCGGTGTAGTAGGAGTCGTCGTCGACGGTGGTGTTTGGCTCCTGGGCTCCAGCATCTGGTTGCGACAACCAGGAAGAAAGGAAAACGGAAAAAGGGGGAGCAAAGCAACCGTGAGTACTCATCCAAAGTACTCGCAAGCAAGGATCTACACTACATATGCATGGGTATCTGTGTAAAGGGGCAATATCGATGGACTGAACTGCAGAATGCCAGAATAAGAGGGGGATAGCTAGTCCTGTCGAAGACTACGCTTCTGGCAGCCTCCATCTTGCAGCATGTAGAAGAGAGTAGATGGTAAGTTCACCAAGTAGCATCGCATAGCATAATCCTATCCGGCGATCCTCTCACTACTAGGAAAAGGGCTATAGCTAATATGGACATTAATGGCGCACCACATATGTGGTGCGCCACTACTATATAGCAGTGGCGCACCATGTGTAGGTACGCCATTAGTGTCCATATCACTAATGGCGCACCACACCCACGGTGCGCCACTACTAACAATTTTTTTTCCAAAACTAGTAATGGCGCACCAGAGCATAATGCGCCATTACTAGTTTTAACTAGTAATGGCGCACCACACACTCTGTGCGCCACTACTAACAATTATTTTTTTACTTTTTTCAAAACTAGTAATGGCGCACCAGGGTATAGTGCGCCATTACTAGTTCAAACTAGTAATGGCGCACCACAACCACGGCGCGACACTACTAACAATTTTTTTTTATTTTTTTGCAAAACTAGTAATGGCGCACCACGTAACAGGTGCGCCATTAGTAACCAGGGTTACTAATGGCGCATTGTTAGGTGGTGCGCCATTGGTAACCTGAGAGCAGCTAGATATTTTGGACAGCCACCTACCACACTCACTTTCCCCACTTCATTCTCTCCACCTCCTCCTCCAAGCTTGTCTCGGCTTCCTCCTCCTCCTCACCTCATTTGCACCATAGATTCACCCAAATTAAGTGGTTAAATTTCCTTTTTTTTGATAGGTAAGTAAGGGGAAAGCTTTCTTTATGCTGTAGATCTACTTTTGTCTCCCTCCAACAACGTGCACATGCACTTTTTATGGCCTAGATCTATGTATGTTTGTGGTGTTGCATATGTTTGTGTTTGCAGGTACCGGTATTTGAAATGCGATAGTTGCCAATATTTTGCCGGAATGTTGATTCATTTCCGTTTCGGCGAGAATTTGGCACTATGCATTCTTTTTGGTCCTATTTTTAGGCAAAGTCATGCCAAATTTTTTTTGGTTCTAAAATATCGTTTTGCTCTACCCCGCAGGCGACCATGGTCCGCACGATGACCGAAGGCATCGTGAATAGGTTTTTGAGCTCCGCGAAGGCCGAGGTGCTTCAAAAGAACGAGACGGAGATAAGATGTCCGTGTCGAAGATGCAAGCTGAAGAGCCTTATGGACCCGGATTCCGTACAGGTGCGAGACCACCTGCTCTTGCGTGGTTTCATGGATGGCTATTGGTGGCAAGGTGATGAAGATGACTATGAAGTCGTCCATGGGGGCCAGGCAAGAAATGAGGAAGGGCAGCAAGACAACCGCGGCGAGGGCGGGCGAGAAGACGAAGAATCTCCAGGACATGATCACGAAGTAGATGCAGTACACAGTCATCATGTAGAAGATGCCGGACATGATGATAAGGAAGGTCAAGACGAAGGGTATGATCATGAAGATGAAGATGCCGGAGCAGACGACGATGGACCATCGATGGGCTGGGTGCAGGACCCTCATATTCAAGAGCTGCTTCTCAAGCAGACGGATAACGCAAGAGCTGCCGCCCGAGAGAAAGCCAAGCTGGATCAACTGGAGATAGACGCGGTTACTCCATTGTATGAAGGATGCAGGCCCGAGGATACCCGCCTGAAAGTAACGCTCATGGCTCTGGAGATGAAGGTAAAACACAAAATGACCGACGCATCCTTCGACGAGAACATGTCATTCTGGTACGAACGTCTTCCCAAGGGGAACAAGTGCCCGACCAGTTTCGAGGAGGCGAAGAAAATCGTGTCCTCTGGATTTACCGCACGTGAAATACCATGTGTGCATGAACAATTGCATCATTTATCAGGACGAGCACGCGGAGTCTACCATATGTCCGGTGTGTGGCGTCACTCGATACAAGAAGAGGAAGAAAGCTCCTCGAAAAGTGGTGTGGTACTTTCCGATCACTCCTCGTCTGCAGCGATATTTCGCGGACCCTAAGCTAGCAAAGCTCCTGCGTTGGCACACGGATAGGGAGGAGAAGAAGCGAGAAGATGACGAAAATGATCCGGAGATAAATAAAAAAGACAAGATGCTGAGTCACCCTAAGGATGCGAGCCAGTGGCAAGCGTTGAACTTCGAACACCCAGAATTTGGGGACGATCCAAGGAACATCGTGCTGGGCGCGAGCACCGATGGAGTCAATCCGTTTGGCAGCCATAGAAGCACACATAGCACCTGGCCTGTGTTTGTGTGGATGTACAACCTTCCCCCTGGTTGTGCATGAAGAGGAAGTACATTCACATGAGTATGTTAATTGAAGGGCCGAAACAACCAGGGAACGGCATCAATCTGTATCTGGGGCTGCTAAAAGAGGAGCTAGATACGCTATGGAAAACTCCAGCCAATACGTGGGACGCTGCAGAGAAAGAAGATTTCCCTATGAGAGCCGCATTGCTCACGACGGTGCACGACTATCTCGGTTACGGATATGTCGCGGGGCAGGTGGTCCACGGATTTTCTGGATGCGGCAGGTGCATGGATGACACAACGTATCGCCAGCTAGATAGAGATCCCGGGTCTTCGAAAACCGTGTTCATGGGACATCGAAGGTGGCTTCACGACGATGACTCATGGAGAAAACTCAAGGATCTGTTCGATGGTGAAACCGAACCCCGAAGACGCCCGCGTACGAGGAGCGGCGAGGAAATAGACGAGCTGTTGAAAAATTGGAAAGATTGCCCACTGCCGGGAAAGAAGCAAAAGGCGCCAGAGCCGGGAAAGAAGCGAAAGGCGCTAGAGCCGCTGCTGAAGGTACGGAAAACGAGGTCTGTTTTCTGGGACTTGCCGTACTGGAAGATCCTCCGTTTGCCTCACAGCCTTGATGTCATGCATATCACGAAGAACGTGTGCGAGAGTCTGCTTGGTACCCTGCTCAACATGCCAGAGAGGACCAAAGATGGGCCGAAAGCAAGGGTAGACTTGAAATCAATGGGCATCAGGGAGGAGCTTCACGCTAATGATGATGAAGGCGAAGCAGGACACGGAAAGTCGTCGCAAAGGCAAAAAGGCCAAGAAGATCGGAAATGACTACCCTGCCGCGTTGTAACGCCCCGAGGCCGATACTCCAGATGCCTTCCTTTTTTTAGTTGTTGTCGTGTGTTTTTTTGTGTTTGTTGCATTGTCATAATTGTTTTGGCTTATTTCTTTTCCCTATGTTGTTGCCATGATCATGAGGAATGCCATTGCCATATTTTGCTTCTTGCATCATGTTCATATTTTATTATATTATACTGTGCCATCTTTGTTTGTTTGCCATGTTCATCCCATTTTGTTATATGCTACATGTTTTGGATGTGTCTCTTGTCATTTATTATTGCATTGCATCATGATCATCATGCCTTGGTTTGCATGTTTAAGTTTTCTTGTGTGAAACCCCCCTCTTCTTCTTATCTCCACATCATTCATGCATCATGCACATACCAGCAACCATTCGTCAAGTTCACTCAAGTTTCTATCCCATCCAAACTTCTCCTTTCTTCTTTATTACACTTATTTTCATGTGACATTTCTCTGTCCAGAAAAATGTTCCTTTTTTTCCTATGAATCCTGCACCTTGCCTTTAACCCCTATGTAAAATCTCATCTATTTAGGAGTTGTTTTGGTTGGGTTAAAAAATGGCTCAAGTTTGAATTTAATTCAAACTTGAATTATTTTTCTGTCCTTAAAAATGCCTGAAGCAATTTATTCAAATTTTGCACAAATTCTGGACTCCAATGATATGTTCATATCTCTCACAACCCTCTCGAATTCCTTTGTGATTTTTGCTTTTTTATTTCTGTTTGAAGAAATAGAAAAAGAGCAGCAGCGCAGCCCAGCGATCAGTAGTTTCGCAACCTAGCAGCCCAGCCGATCCAGCCCACCTGGCTTACCCATTCAAGCAGCCCACCAACGCCGACCCCTCATGTTCTTGTTCTTCCCCTTGTATGGCAGCTCATCGACCATGTCCACGTCGGCACTCCGACCGATTTGACGGCCGGAACAGGAGCCCCTGCTCCTACAAAACCTACCACGCGAGCCCTCTGCAACCTTAGACTTCTCCCTTCCCTCGTCGCGCCGCCAACCGTTTTCCTTCCCCTCTGTTTCCTCTTCTTCAAGGAACAGAGAAAGAGAGAGCACCACCGAGCACGCTCCGCCGTCGTATGCAAGGCCTCCTCGTCGTCTTCTTCGTCTTCAAGCAAGGCCAGGAGCCAGAAGGGCCCAAGGGCACCGCGATCTTCTTCCTCGACGTCGTCTCCTTCGTCCACGCACGCGTTCACGAGCCTCGGATCGACCTCCCCGACGACCTCTTCTTCCCCTGCTTCTCTGCTTCACGGACGCCAAGCCGGAGGCCTCTTCTCGTCACCGACCTCTCCTTCTTCTTCCTCGGGTCTACCTCGCCGCCAGCTAAATTCGTCGCGTCCCCGAGCTCGATCGACTCCTTTGAGCCCCTCTACATGAGCAGCCGCGCTTCCCTGTACCTTTTTCTCGTTGATTGTCTCCTCTGTCGCCGGTTGCTTGCATGCCTGATAGTTCCTCCGCCGCCATTTTGGTCACCGGCAAGGTTGCTACGCTTCCTCTGTTTCTTCAGCACACACGCAGCGCCTTGTCTGCAACTCGCGCGCATGCACCAGGGCCTGCCCAGCTTCTTGTTCGTCGTAGATCTCTGCCCCGAGTCGAGCTCCTGCTCGTGCCCGAGCGCATGCACGCACACGACTCCGGCAAGAAGCTGCCGCTCGCTCACATGCAACCTCGTCAGTTTCCGCACCCCTGCCGGTGATCTGCTGTACCTGCAGCCGCTGCTTGCTCCCGTCGCCGGCAAGCATCACCGGACATCCATGGCCGTAGCTGTGGCCATGCCTCGCCACAACTCCTACCCTCGCCCAACCGAGCCAACACCCGCACGCGCGCACCCACACCATCCCCGCACGCTCGCCGTTGCTCTGCTGCGGCAGCAGCCGCCGCTTCACTCGCCATCCTCGCCGGCTACTTCTGTGCGTCCATGGAGTCCAGTGTCCGCCTCCTTGTTTGCTCTTAGAATGCTTTGCCGCTAGCATGCCAACTTCACCAAGCCAGCTCGGCTGGTCATCCCAGCGCAGCAACAACAGGAGGTCCTGGGTTCGATTCCCAGGCACCCATGCTTCGGGCCTGTGCATGTTTTTTTTCTGCCTGTGGTTTTGTTTAATTTCCAGTGTGTTGCATATTTACAGAATTGCCACTGTTTTATATTGTCTATAGCTAAGTATGCATGCGTCCAAACTAAACATGTTATTTATGTAAAATGCTCAGTTTTTCCTGTACTGTCATAATCTGCAACTTCCATCCATGTTTAAAATGTTTAAATGGCTGTTTGCATTATTTTGCATAAATGACTTGCTAAAATGGTTTAATTCATATCTAAATAACCGTAGCTCCGTTTTAAATAATCTTTATATGTAAATGGGGTAGAAAAATGCATAGATTAACTTGCTGCACTTTATTTTGCTGTTTAACAACATTAAAATTTTGTATAGGGCAGAACAGTACCAAATTCGAAATATGCTTATGAGGATTTTCCGGAATTGTTGTTTGTGTTTCCGGCCTCATTTAAACTTGCCTAAATAGGTAGTTTGCATATGCTTCACCTCTTGCCATGTTAACAACATTTAATCTTGACATGCATCATACTTGGTTGTGCATCATGTCATGTTATGCTTGTTTGTTTACCTATGTTGTTTGCTTCTTTCCGGTATTGCTTCTTCTTGATAGTTCCGGTAACGTTGCGATTGTGAGGATCCGTTCGACTACGTTGGATCATCTTCTTCATGGACTCGTTCTTCTTCCTAGCGGGATTTCAGGCAAGATGACCGTCACCTTGGATCTCATTACTATCATTGCTATGCTAGTTGTCTCGATGCTATCGCTATGTCGCGCTACCTACCACTTGTTAATCAAGCCTCCCTGATTGCCATGATAGCCTCTAACCTTTTACACCCTTCCTAGCAAAACGTTGTTTGGCTATGTTACCGCTTTGCTCAGCCCCTCTTATAGCGTTGCAGTTGCAGGTGCAGTTGCAGGTTGTTCCATGTTGGAACATGGATATCATGAACTTTGTTGGGATATCACAATATCTCTTATTTAATTAATGCATCTATATACTTGGTAAAGGGTGGAAGGCTCGGCCGTATGCCTGGTGTTTTGTTCCACTCTTGCCGCCCTAGTTTCCGTCATACCGGTGTTATGTTCCTTTATTTTGACTATAAGCATGAGGAGAATTTAGCACAGATTGCAACAAAGAAATACAATCTATTAAAGAGAAATTATCATAATTAAATTCCTTGAAATCCAAAATAGTAGGTTCATTATTATCTAATGTTTTAATCTCTTCAATCCCACTTTTATCAATTTTAGCATCAAGATCTAAAAACTCTGAATTGTTGGAACGCCTTCTTGGTAAAGATGGATCATATTCAGTCCCATCATTATCAAGATTCATATTGCAAAACAAAGATTTAATAGGGGACACATCAATAACTTTTAGATCTTCATCTTTATTTTCATAGAGATTTGAAGAACACGCTTTCACAAAGCAATCTTTCTTAGCACGCATCCTACCGGTTCTTTCTTTGCACTCATCAATGGAAATTCTCATGGCTTTGAGAGACTCATTGATATCATGCTTAGGAGGAATAGGTCTAAGTTTTAAAGAATCAACATCAAGAGAAATTCTATCAACGTTCCTAGCCAATTCATCAACTTTAAGCAGTTTTTTTTCAAGCAAAGCATTGAAATTCTTTTGTGAAATCATAAATTCCTTAACACTAGTCTCAAATTCAGAATTTATCTTATTAAAGTTTCCATAAGAATTGTTGTAGGAATTACCATAATTATTAGAGGAATTACTAGGATAAGGCCTAGGATTAAAGTTTCCTCTATACGCGTTGTTACCAAAATTATTCCTACCAACAAAATTCACATCCATAGGTTCATTATTATTCTCAATCAAAGTAGACAAAGCCATATCATTAGGATCAGAAGAAACACTCTTAGTAGCAAATAATTTCGTAAGTTCATCCATCTTTCCACTCAAAATATTAATTTCTTCTATCGCATGCACCTTTTTATTAGTAGATCTTTCAGTGTGCCATTGAGAATAATTAACCATAATATTATCTAGGAGTTTAGTAGCTTCTCCTAAAGTGATTTCCATAAAAGTGCCTCCCGCGGCCAAATCTAAAAGATTTCTAGAAGCAAAATTCAATCCGGCATAATTTTTTTGTATAATCATCCACAAATTCAAACCATGCGTAGGGCAATTATGTATCATTAATTTCATCCTCTCCCAAGCTTGTGCAACATGTTCATGATCAAGTTGCTTAAAATTCATAATATCGTTTCTAAGAGAGATGATCTTAGCGGGAGGAAAATACTTAGAGATAAAAGCATCTTTGCACTTATTCCAAGAATCAATACTATTTGTAGGCAAAGATGAAAACCAAGCTTTAGCACGATCTCTAAGCGAAAAAGGAAATAACTTCAATTTAACAATATCATTGTCCACATCTTTCTTCTTTTGCATATCACACAAATCAACGAAGCTATTTAGATGAGTAGCGGCATCTTCACTAGGAAGGCCAGCGAATTGATCTTTCATGACAAGATTCAACAAAGCAGCATTGATTTCACAAGATTCAGTATCGGTAAGAGGAGCAATCGGAGTGCTAAGGAAATCATTATTGTTGGTATTGGTAAAGTCACACAATTTGGTATTATCTTGAGCCATCGTGACAAGCAAGCAATCCAACACACGAGCAAACAAGAAGCAAGCGAAAAATAAGGCGAATGGAAAAGAGAGAGGGTGAATAAAACGGCAAGGGTGAAGTGGGGGAGAGTAAAACGAGAGGCAAATGGCAAATAATGTAATGCGAGAGATAAGGGTTTGTGATGGGTACTTGGTATGTTGACTTTTGCGTAGACTCCCTGGCAATGGCGCCAAAAATCCTTCTTGCTACCTCTTGAGCACTGCGTTGGTTTTCCCTTGAAGATGAAAGGGTGATGCGGCAAAGTAGCGTAAGTATTTCCCTTAGTTTTTGAGAACCAAGGTATCAATCCAGTAGGAGGCCACGCACGAGTCCCTCGCACCTACACAAACAAATAAATCCTCGCAACCAACGCGATAAGGGGTTGTCAATCCCTACACGGTCACTTACGAGAGTGAGATCTGATAGATATGATAAGATAATATTTTTGGTATTTTTATGATAAAGATGCAAAGTAAAATAAAAGGCAATAAAAATAGCTAAGTGTTGGAAGATTAATATGATGGAAAATAGACCCGGGGGCCATAGGTTTCACTAGTGGCTTCTCTCGAGAGCATAAGTATTTACGGTGGGTGAACAAATTACTGTTGAGCAATTGACAGAATTGAGCATAGTTATGAGAATATCTAGGTATGATCATGTATATAGGCATCACGTCCGAGACAAGTAGACCGACTCCTGCCTGCATCTACTACTATTACTCCACACATCGACCGCTATCCAGCATGCATCTAGAGTATTAAGTTCATAAGAACAGAGTAACGCTTTAAGCAAGATGACATGATGTAGAGGGATAAACTCATGCAATATGATATAAACCCCATCTTGTTATCCTCGATGGCAACAATACAATACGTGCCTTGCTGCCCCTACTATCACTGGGAAAGGACACCGCAAGATTGAACCCAAAGCTAAGCACTTCTCCCATTGCAAGAAAGATCAATCTAGTAGGCCAAACCAAACTGATAATTCGAAGAGACTTGCAAAGATAACCAATCATACATAGAAGAATTCAGAGAAGATTCAAATATTGTTCATAGATAAACTTGATCATAAACCCACAATTCATTTGTCTCAACAAACACACCGCAAAAGAAGATTACATCGAATAGATCTCCACAAGAGAGGGGGAGAACATTGTATTGAGATCCAAAAAGAGAGAAGAAGCCATCTAGCTAATAACTATGGACCCGAAGGTCTGAGGTAAACTACTCACACATCATCGGAGAGGCTATGGTGTTGATGTAGAAGCCCTCCGTGATCGATGCCCCCTCCGGCGGAGCTCCGGAACAGGCCCCAAGGTGGGATCTCACGGGTATAGAAGGTTGCGGCGGTGGAATTAGGTTTTTGGCTCCGTATCTGGTAGTTTGGGGGGTACGTAGGTATATATAGGAGGAAGGAGTACGTCGGTGGAGCAACAGGGGGCCCACGAGGGTGAAGGGCGCGCCCTGGGGGGGGGGGGGTAGGCGCGCCCCCCTACCTCGTGCCCTCCTGGTTGATGTCTTGACGTAGGGTCCAAGTCCTCTGGATCACGTTCGTTCCGAAAATCACGTTCCCGAAGGTTTCATTCCGTTTGGAGTCCGTTTGATATTCTTTTTATGCGAAACTCTGAAATAGGCAAAAAATAGCAATTCTGGGCTGGGCCTCCGGTTAATAGGTTAGTCCCAAAAATAGTATAAAAGTGTATAATAAAGCCCAATAATGTCCAAAACAGAATATAATATAACATGGAACAATCAAAAATTATAGATACGTTGGAGACGTATCAAGCATCCCCAAGCTTAATTCCTGCTCGTCCTCGAGTAGGTAAATGATAAAAACAGAATTTTTGATGTGCAATGCTACTTGGCATAATTTCAATGTAATTCTTCTTAATTGTGGTATGAATATTCAGATCCGAAAGATTCAAGATAAAAGTTTAATATTGACATAAAAATAAAAATACTTCAAGCATACTAACTAAGCAATTATGTCTTCTCAAATAACATGGTCAAAGAAAGTTATCCCTACAAAATCATATAGTCTGGCTATGCTCTATCTTCACCACACAAAATATTTAAATCATGCACAATCCCGATGACAAGCCAAGCAATTGTTTCATACTTTTAACGTTCTCAAACTTTTTCAATCTTCACGCAATACATGAGCGTGAGCCATGGACATAGCACTATATGTGGAATAGAATGGTGGTTGTGGAGAAGACAAAAAGGAGAAGATAGTCTCACATCAACTAGGCGTACCAACGGGCTATGGAGATGCCCATCAATAGATATCAATGTGAGTGAGTAGGGATTGCCATGCAACGGATGCACTAGAGCTATAAGTATATGAAAGCTCAATAAAAAAACTAAGTGGGTGTGCATCCAACTTGCTTGCTCACGAAGACCTAGGGCATTTTGAGGAAGCCCATCATTGGAATATACAAGCCAAGTTCTATAATGAAAAATTCCCACTAGTATATGAAAGTGATATCATAAGAGACTCTCTATCATGAAGATCATGGTGCTACTTTGAAGCACAAGTGTGGTAAAAGGATAGTAACATTGTCCCTTCTCTCTTTTTCTCTCATATTTTTGGGCCTTTTTTTATGGCCACTTTTTTTATTTAGTCCGGAGTCTCATCCTGACTTGTGGGGGAATCATAGTCTCCATCATCCTTTCCTCACTTGGGACAATGCTCTAAAAATGATAATCATCACACTTTTATTTTCTTACAACTCAATACTTAGAACAAAATATGACTCTATGTGAATGCCTCCGGCGGTGTACCTGTTGGGGAACGTAGCAATAATTCAAATTTTTCTACGCATCACCAAGAACAATCTATGGAGTCTTCTAGCAACGAGAGGGAAAATAGTGCATCTACATACCCTTGTAGATCGCGAGCGGAAGCGTTCAAGTGAACGGGGTTGATGGAGTCGTACTCGTCGTGATCCAAATCACAGATGACGAGCGCCGAACGGACGGCACCTCCGCGTTCAACACACGTACGGTTGGGAAGACGTCTCCTCCTTCTTGATCCAGCAAGGGGAGGGAGAGGTTGATGGAGATCCAGCAGCACGACGGCGTGGTGGTGGAAGCAGCGGGGATCTCGGCAGGGCTTCGCCAAGCTCAGCGAGAGGGAGAGGTGTCACGGGAGGGAGAGGGAGGCGCCAGGGGCTTGGCGTGTTGCTCCCATGCGCCTCCCCACTATATATAGGGGTGGAGGGGGCTGGTTCCTTGCCCTCCAAGTCCATTGGGGCGTTGGCAAAGGTGGGGGAAAGAAATCCCATCATTTCCCTTCCCCACCGATTGTTATCCCCCTTTTTTAGGGATCTTGATCTTATCCCTTCGGGATATGATCTTATTCCTTCTAAGGTGGGATCTTGGTGCGCCTTGACCAGGGGTGTGGGGCCTTGCCCCCACTACCCACGTTCATGTGGGCCCCCCATGCAGGTGGGCCCCACTTCGGAACCTTCTAGAACCTTCCTGGTACAATACCGAAAAATCCCGAACATTTTCCGGTGGCCAAAATAGGACTTCCCATATATAAATCTTTACCTCCGGACCATTCCGGAACTCCTCGTGACGTCCGGGATCTCATCCGGGACTCCGAACAACTTTTGGTTAACCGCATACTAATATCTCTACAACTCTAGCGTCACCGAACCTTAAGTGTGTAGACCCTACGGGTTCGGGAGACATGTAGACATGACCGAGATATTTCTCCGGTCAATAACCAACAGCGGGATCTGGATACCCATGTTGGCTCCCACATGATCCACGATGATCTCATCCGATGAACCACGATGTCGAGGATTCAATCAATCCCATATACAATTCCCTTTGTCAATCGGTACGTTACTTGCCCGAGATTCGATCGTCGGTATCCCAATACCTTGTTCAATCTCGTTACCGGCAAGTCACTTTACTCGTACCGTAATGCATGATCCCGTGACCAAACACTTGGTCACATTGAGCTCATTATGATGATGCATTACCGAGTGGGCCCAGAGATACCTCTCCGTCATACGGAGTGACAAATCCCAGTCTCGATTCGTGCCAACCCAACAGACACTTTCGGAGATACCTGTAGTGCACCTTTATAGCCACCCAGTTACGTTGTGACGTTTGGTACACCCAAAGCATTCCTACGGTATCCGGGAGTTGCACAATCTCATGGTCTAAGGAAATGATACTTGACATTAGAAAAGCTCTAGCAAACGAACTACACGATCTTGTGCTATGCTTAGGATTGGGTCTTGTCCATCACATCATTCTCCTAATGATGTGATCCCGTTATCAATGACATCCAATGTCCATGGTCAGGAAACCATAACCATCTATTGATCAACGAGCTAGTCAACTAGAGGCTTACTAGGGACATGTTGTGGTCTATGTATTCACACATGTATTACGGTTTCCAGTTAATACAATTATAGCATGAACAACAGACAATTATCATGAACAAGGAAATACAATAATAACCATTTTATTATTGCCTCTAGGGCATATTTCCAACAGTCTCCCACTTGCACTAGAGTCAATAATCTAGTTCACATCACCATGTGATTAACACTCAAAGTTCACATCGCCATGTGACTAATACCCAAGAGTTTACTAGAGTCAATAATCTAGTTCACATCACCATGTGATTAACACTCAATGAGTTCTAGGGTTTGATCATGTTATGCTTACGAGAGAGGTTTTAGTCAACGGGTCTGCAACATTCAGATCCGTGTGTGCTTTACAAATCTCTATGTCATCTTGTAGATGCAGCTACCACGCGCTACTTGGAGCTATTCCAAATAACTGCTCTACTATACGAATCCGGTTCACTACTCAGAGTCATCCGGATTAGTGTCAAAGTTTGCATCGACGTAACCCTTTACGACGAACCCCCTTTCCACCTCCATAATCGAGAAAATTCCTTAGTCCACTAGATACTAAGGATAAGTTCGACCGCTGTCATGTGATCCCTTCCTGGATCACTATTGTACCCCTTGACTAACTCATGGCAAGGCACACTTCAGGTGCGGTACACAGCATAGCATATTGTAGAGCCTACGTCTAAAGCATAGGGGACGACCTTCGTCCTTTCTCTTTCTTCTGCCGTGGTCAGGTCTTGAGTCTTACTCAATACTCACACCTTGTAACACAGCCAAGAACTCCTTCTTTGCTGATCTATTTTGAACTCCTTCAAAATCTTGTCACGGTATGTATTCATTTGAAAGTACTATTAAGCGTTTTTGATCTATCCTTATAGATCTTGATGCTCAATGTTCAAGTAGCTTAATCCAGGTTTTCCATTAAAAACACTTTTCAAATAACCCTGGATGCTTTCCAGAAATTCTACATCATTTCTGATCAACAATATGTTAACAACATATACTCATCAAAAATTCTATAGTGCTCCCACTCACTTCTTTGGAAATACAAGTTTCTCATGAACTTTGTATAAACCCAAAATCTTTGATCATCTCATCAAAGCGTTCATTCCAACTCCGAGATGCTTACTCCAATCCTTAGAAGGATTGCTGGAGCTTTGCATACTTGTTAGCATCTTTCAGGATTGACAAAACCTTCTGGTTGTATCACATACAACCTTTCCTCAAGAAAATCGTCGAGGAAACAATGTTTTGACATCCTATCTGCAAGATTTCATAAATAATGCAGTAACTGCTAATATAATTCTAACAGACTCTTAGCATCGCTACGAGTGAGAAAGTCTCATCGCAGTCAACTCCTTGAACTTGCCGGAAAACATCTTAACGACAAGTCGAGCTTTCTTAATGGTGACACTTACCATCATTGTCTGTCTTCCCTTTAAAATCCATCTGTACCCAACAGCCTTACGACCATCAAGTAGTTCTTTCAAAGTCTATACTTTGTTTTCATACATGGATCCTCTCGGATTTTATGGCCTCGAGCCATTCGTCGGAATCCGGGCCCACCATCGCTTCTCCATAGCTCGTAGGTTCATTGTTGTCTAGCAACATGACTTCCAAGACAGGATTACGTACCACTCTGAAGTAGTACGCATCCTTGTCGTCCTATGAGGTTTGGTAGTGACTTGATCTGAAGTTTCATGATCACTATCATAAGCTTCCACTTCAATTGGTGTAGGTGCCACAGGAACAACTTCCTGTGCCCTGCTACACATTAGTTGAAGTGACGGTTCAATGACCTCATCAAGTCTCCACCATCCTCCCACTCAATTCTTTCGAGAGAAACTTTTCCTCGAGAAAGGACCCGTTTCTAGAAACAATCACTTTTGCTTCCAGATCTGAAATAGGAGGTATACCCAACTGTTTTGGGTATTCTATGAAGATGCATTTATCCGCTTTGGGTTCGAGCTTATCAGCCTGAAACTTTTTCACATAAGCGTCGCAGCCCCAAACTTTTAAGAAACGACAGCTTAGGTTTCTCTAAACCATAGTTCATACGGTGTCGTCTCAACGGAATTGCGTGGTGCCCTATTTAAAGTGAATGCGGTTGTCTCTAATGCCTAACCCATAAACGATAGTTGTAATTCGATAAGAGACATCATGGTATGCACCATATCCAATAGGGTGCAGTTATGATGTTCGGACACACCATCACAATATGGTGTTCCAGGCGGTATTAGTCGTGAAACAATTTCCACAATTTCTTAATTGTGTGCCAAACTCGTAACTCAGATATTCATCTCTATGATCATATCACAGACATTTTATCCTCTTGTCACGACGATCTTCAACTTCACTCTGAAATTACTTGAACCTTTCAATAATTCAGACTTGTGTTTCATCAAGTAAATATTCTCAGCATCTACTCAAATCATCTGTGAAGTAAGAACATAACGATATCCACTGCGTGCCTCAGCACTCATTGGACTGCACACATCAAATGTATTACTTCCAACAAGTTGCTCTCTTGTTCCATCTTACTGAAAACGAGGCCTTTCAGTCATCTTGCCCATGTGGTATGATTTGCATGTCTCAAGTGATTCAAAATCAAGTGAGTCCAAATGATCCATCTGTATGGACTTTCTTCATGCATATATACTAATAGACATGGTTCGCATGTCTCAATCTTTTCAAAAACGAGTGAGTCCAAAGATCCATCAACATGGAGCTTCTTCATGCGTTTTATACCAATATGACTCAAGTGGCAGTGCCACAAGTATGTGGTACTATCATTACTATCTTATATCTTTTGGCATGAACATGTGTATCACTACGATCGAGATTCAATAAACCATTCATTTTAGGTGCAAGACCATTGAAGGTATTATTCAAATAGACAGAGTAACCATTATTCTCCTTTAATGAATAACCGTATTGCGATAAACATAATCCAATCATGTCTATGCTCAACGCAAACACCAAATAATAATTATTCAGGTTTAACCCCAATCTCGATGGTAGAGGGAGCATGCGATGCTTGATCACATCAACCTTGGAAACACTTCCAACACATATCGTCATCTCACCTTTAGCTAGTCTCCGTTTATTCCGCAGCTTTTATTTCGAGTTACTAACACTTAGCAACCGAACCGGTATCTAATACCCTGGTGCTACTAGGAGTACTAGTAAAGTACACATTAATATAATGTATATCCAATATACTTCTGTCGACCTTGCCAGCCTTCTCATCTACGAAGTATCTAGGGTAGTTCTGCTTCAGTGACCGTTCCCCTCATTTCAGAAGCACTTAGTCTCGGGTTTGGGTTCAACCTTGGGTTTCTTCACTAGAGCAGCAACTGATTTGCCGTTTCATGAAGTATCCCTTCTTGCCCTTGCCCTTCTAGAAACTAGTGGTTTTACTAACCATCAACAATTGATGCTCCTTCTTGATTTCTACTTTCGCGGTGTCAAACATCGCGAGTTGCTCAAGGATCATCATGTCTATCCCTGATATGTTATAGTTCATCACGAAGCTCTAATAGCTTGGTGGCAGTGACTATGGAGAACCATCACTATCTCATCTGGAAGATTAACTCCCACTCGATTCAAGTGATTGTAGTACTCAGACAATCTGAGCACATGCTCAACGATTGAGCTTTTCTCCCTTAGTTTGCAGGCTTAAGAAACTTGTCAGAGGTCTCATACCTCTTGACGTGGGCATTAGTCTGAAATCCCAATTTCAGTCTTTGGAACATCTCATATGTTCTGCGACGTTTCAAAACCGTCTTTGGTGCCACAATTTTAAACCGTTAGCATCACACACTGAACTATCACGTAGTCATCAAAACGTGTATGTCAGATGTTTCGTAACATCTACAGACGACGCTCGAGGTTCAGCACACCGAGCGGTGCATTAAGGACATAAGCCTTCTGTGCAGCAATGAGGACAATCCTCAGTTTACGGACCCAGTCCGCATAATTGCTACTATCAACTTTCAACTAAATTTTCTCTAGGAACATATCTTAGTAGAACTAAAGCGTAAGCTACGACATTATTTGCAAAGACCTTTTGACTATGTTCATGATAATTAAGTTCATCTGATTATTTAATGAACTCCCACTTAGATAGACATCCCTCTAGTCATCTAAGTGATACATGATCCGAATCGACTAGGCCGTGTCCGATCATCACGTGAGACGGACTAGTCATCATCGGTGAACATCTCCATGTTGATCGTATCTACTATACGACTCATGTTCGACCTTTCGGTCTCTTGTGTTCCGAGGCCATGTCTGTACATGCTAGGCTCGTCAAGTCAACCTAAGTGTTTTGCTTGTGTTCCGAGGCCATGTCTGTACATGCTAGGCTCGTCAACACCCGTTGTATGCGAACGTTAGAATCTATCACACCCGATCATCACGTGGTGCTTCGAAACAACGAACCTTCGCAATGGTGCACAGTTAGGGGGAACACATCTCTTGAAATTTTAGTGAGGGATCATCTTATTTATGCTACCGTCGTTCTAAGCAAATAAGATGTAAACATGACAAACATCACATGCAAATCATAAAGTGACATGATATGGCCAATATCATCTTGCGCCTTTTGATCTCCATCTTCGAGGCGCGGCATGATCACCTTCGTCACCGGCATGACACCATGATCTCCATCATCGTGTCTTCATGAATTTGTCTCACCAACTATTACTTCTACTACTATGGCTAACGGTTAGCAATAAAGTAAAGTAATTACATGGCGTTTTTCATTGACACGCAAGTCATACAATAAATTAAGACAACTCCTATGGCTCCTGCCGGTTGTCATACTCATCGACATGCAAGTCGTGATTCCTATTACAAGAACATGATCAATCTCATACATCACATATATCATTCATCACATCCTTTTGGCCATATCACATCACATAGCATACCCTGCACAAACAAGTTAGACGTCCTCTAATTGTTGTTGCATGTTTTACGTGGCTGCTATGGGTTTCTAGCAAGAACGTTTCTTACCTACGCAAAAGCCACAACGGTGATATGCCAATTGCTATTTACCCTTCATAAGGACCCTTTTCATCGAATCCGATTCGACTAAAGTGGGAGAGACAGACACCCGCTAGCCACCTTATGCATCAAGTGCATGTCAGTCGGTGGAACCTGTCTCACGTAAGAGTACGTGTAAGGTCGGTCCGGGCCGCTTCATCCCACAATGCCGTCGAATCAAGATAAGACTAGTAACGGTAAGCAAATTGAACAAATCGTCGCCCACAACTACTTTGTGTTCTACTTGTGCATAGAATCTACGCATAAACCTGGCTCATGATGCCACTGTTGGGGAACGTAGCAATAATTCAAATTTTTCTACGCATCACCAAGAACAATCTATGGAGTCTTCTAGCAACGAGAGGGAAAAGAGTGCATCTACATACCCTTGTAGATCGCGAGCGGAAGCTTTCAAGTGAACGGGGTTGATGGAGTCGTACTCGTCGTGATCCAAATCACAGATGACCAAGCGCCGAACGGACGGCACCTCCGCGTTCAACACACGTACGGTTGGGAAGACGTCTCCTCCTTCTTGATCCAGCAAGGGGAGGGAGAGGTTGATGGAGATCCAGCAGCACGACGGCGTGGTGGTGGAAGCAGCGGGGATCTTGGCAGGGCTTCGCCAAGCTCAACGAGAGGGAGAGGTGTCACGGGAGGGAGAGGGAGGCGCCAGGGGCTTGGGGTGTTGCTCCCATGCGCCTCCCCACTATATATAGGGGTGGAGGGGGCTGGTTCCTTGCCCTCCAAGTCCATTGGGGCGTTGGCGAAGGTGGGGGAAAGAAATCCCATCATTTCCCTTCCCCACCGATTGTTATCCCCCTTTTTAGGGATCTTGATCTTATCCCTTCGGGATATGATCTTATTCCTTCTAAGGTGGGATCTTGGTGCGCCTTGACCAGGGGTGTGGGGCCTTGCCCCCACTACCCACGTTCATGTGGGTCCCCCCATGTAGGTGGGCCCCACTTCGGAACCTTCTAGAACCTTCCCGGTACAATACCGAAAAATCCCGAACATTTTCCGGTGGCCAAAATAGGACTTCCTATATATAATTCTTCACCTCAGGACCATTCTGGAACCTCTCGTGACGTCCGGGATCTCATCCGGGACTCCGAACAACTTTCGGGTTTCCGCATACATATATCTCTACAACCCTAGCGTCACCGGACCTTAAGTGTGTAGACCCTACGGGTTCGGGAGACATGCAGACATGACCGAGACGCCTCTCCGGTCAATAACCAACAGCGGGATCTGGATACCCATGTTGGCTCCCACATGTTCCCCGATGATGTCATCGGATGAACCACGGTGTCGAGGATTCAATCAATCCGTATGCAATTCCCTTTGTCAATCGGTATGTTACTTGCCCGAGATTCGATCGTCGGTATCCCAATACCTTGTTCAATCTCGTTACCGGCAAGTCTCTTTACTCGTACCGCAATGCATGATCCCGTGACTAACGCCTTAGTCACACTGAGCTCATTATGATGATGCATTACCGAGTGGGCCCAGAGATACCTCTCCGTCACACGGAGTGACAAATCCCAGTCTTGATCCGTGCCAACCCAACAGACACTTTCGGAGATACCCGTAGTGCACCTTTATAGTCACCCAGTTACGTTGTGACGTTTGGCACACCCAAAGCACTCCTACGGTATCCGGGAGTTGCACGATCTCATGGTCTAAGGAAAAGATACTTGACATTGGAAAAGCTCTAGCAAACGAAACTACACGATCTTTTATGCTATGCTTAGGATTGGGTCTTGTCCATCACATCATTCTCCTAATGATGTGATCCCGTTATCAATGACATCCAATGTCCATAGTCAGGAAACCATGACTATCTGTTGATCAACGAGCTAGTCAACTAGAGGCTTACTAGGGACACTTTGTGGTCTATGTATTCACACATGTATTATGATTTTCGGACAATACAATTATAGCATGAATAATAGACGATTATCATGAACAAAGAAATATAATAATAACCTTTTATTATTGCCTCTAGGGCATATTTCCAACATTCCTTCCCCTCTGTTTCCTCTTCTTCAAGGAACATAGAAAGAGAGAGCACCACCGAGCGCGCTCCGCCGTCGTATGCAAGGCCTCCTCGTCGTCTTCTTCGTCTTCAAGCAAGGCCAGGAGCCAGAAGGGCCCAAGGGCGTTGCGATCTTCTTCCTCGAAGTCGTCTCCTTCGTCCACGCACACGTTCACGAGCCTCGGATCGACCTCCCCGACGACATCTTCTTCCCCTGCTTCTCTGCTTCACGGACGCCAAGCTGGAGGCCTCTTCTCATCACCGACCTCTCCTTCTTCTTCCTCGGGTCTACCTCACCACCGGCTAAATTCGTCGCGTCCCCGAGCTCGATTGACTCCTCCGAGCCCCTCTACGTGAGCAGCCGCGCTTCCCTGTACCTTTTTCTCGTTGATTGTCTCCTCTGTCGCCGGTTGCTTGCATGGCTGATAGTTCCTCCGCCGCCATTTTGGTCACCGGCAAGGTTGCTATGCTTCCTCTGTTTCTTCAGCACACACGCAGCGCCTCGTCTGCAACTCGCGCACATGCACCAGGGCCTGCCCAGCTTCTTGTTCGTCGTAGATCTCTGCCCCGAGTCGAGCTCCTGCTTGTGCCCGAGCGCATGCACGCACACGACTCCGGCAAGAAGCTGCCGCTCGCTCACACGCAGCCTCGTCAGTTTCCGCACCCCCGCCGGTGATCTGCTGTAGCTGCAGCCGCTGCTTGCTCCCGTCGTCGGCAAGCATCACCGGACATCCATGGCCGTAGCTGTGGCCATGCCTCGCCACAGCTCCTACCCTCGCCCAACCGAGCCAACACTCGCACGCGCGCACCCACACCATCCCCGCACGCTCGCCATTGCTCTGCTGCGGCAGCAGCCGCCGCTTCACTCGCCATCCTCGCCGGCTACTTCTGTGCGTCCATGGAGTCCAGTGTCCGCCTGCTTGTTTGCTCTTAGAATGCTTTGCCGCTAGCATGCCAACTTCACCAAGCCAGCTCGGCTGGTCATCCTAGCGCAGCAACAACAGGAGGTCCTGGGTTCGATTCCCAGGCACCCATGCTTCGGGCCTGTGCATGTTTATTTTTCTGCCTGTGGTTTTGTTTAATTTCCAGTGTGTTGCATATTTACAGAATTGCCACTGTTTTATATTGTCTATAGCTAAGTATGCATGCATCCAAACTAAACATGTTATTTATGTAAAATGCTCAGTTTTTCCTGTACTGTCATAATCTGCAACTTCCATCCATGTTTAAAATGTTTAAATGGCTGTTTGCATTATTTTGCATAAATGACTTGCTAAAATGGTTTAATTCATATCTAAATAACCGTAGCTCCGTAAATAATCTTTATATGTAAATGGGGTAGAAAAATGCATAGATTAACTTGCTGCACTTTATTTTGCTGGTTGACAACATTAAAATTGTGTATAGGGCAGAACAGTACCAAATTCGAAATATGCTTATGAGGATTTTCCGGAATTGTTGTTTGTGTTTCCGGCCTCATTTAAACTTGCCTAAATAGGTAGTTTGCATATGCTTCACCTCTTGCCATGTTAACAACATTTAATCTTGACATGCATCATACTTGGTTGTGCATCATGTCATGTTATGCTTGTTTGTTTACCTATGTTGTTTGCTTCTTTCCGGTATTGCTTCTTCTTGATAGTTCCGGTAACGTTGCGATTGTGAGGATCTGTTCGACTACGTTGGATCATCTTCTTCATGGACTCATTCTTCTTCCTAGCGGGATTTCAGGCAAGATGACCGTCACCTTGGATCTCATTACTATCATTGCTATGCTAGTTGTCTCGATGCTATCGCTATGTCGCGCTACCTACCACTTGTTAATCAAGCCTCCCTGATTGCCATGATAGCCTCTAACCTTTTACACCCTTCCTAGCAAAACGTTGTTTGCCTATGTTACCGCTTTGCTCAGCCCCTCTTATAGCGTTGCAGTTGCAGGTGCAGGTTGTTCCATGTTGGAACATGGATATCATGAACTTTGTTGGGATATCACAATATCTCTTATTTAATTAATGCATCTATATACTTGGTAAAGGGTGGAAGGCTCGGCCGTATGCCTGGTGTTTTGTTCCACTCTTGCCGCCCTAGTTTCCGTCATACCGGTGTTATGTTCCACTCTTGCCGCCCTAGTTTCCGTCATACCGGTGCAGATACCTAGACTCAGCGAAGCAGAAGTTCAGCGGGATGAAGTCTCACGACTGTCACGTGCTGATTATGCAGATACTTCCAGTTGCAATCCGTGGGATCATGGATGCGCACGTCCGTGAAACGCTATTTGGCCTATGCAACTTTTTCGACGTCATCTCTCGGAAGTCGGTTGGCGTGAGGCAACTCAGAAGGCTACAGGAAGAGATCGTGGTGATACTATGCGAGCTTGAGATGTACTTCCCGCCCGCATTCTTCGATGTTATGGTGCATCTGCTGGTCCATATCGTGGAGGATATCATCCAACTCAGGCCGACGTTCCTGCACAGCATGATGCCGTTCGAAAGGATGAATGGTGTCATCAAAGGATACGTTCGCAACATGTCACGTCCAGAGGGAAGCATAGCCAGGGGCTTTCTGACCGAAGAGTGCATCTCCTACTGCACGAATTATCTAGGCATCGAGAACGCCGTTGGTCTCCCGGTCAACAGGCACCTTGGCAGGCTCGCTGGATGGGGTCACCGCGATGGTCGCCGCAAAATGCATGTCGACTTCGAGGGTTGACTCGCCGACTTTGAAAGAGCAAACCTAGTCGCACTACAACACATAGACGTGGTCGATCCTTGGGTGGTAGAGCAGAAAACCTTTATTGAGAAGACGTACAATGACCGAGGCCAATAGAGGACAGACGAAGATATAATCAAGGAGCACAACTCATGTTTCACGCATTGGTTCAAGGAGAAGCTTCTGTCGTACCCTTTACATGCGGATTCTTCCGCGGAAGAAAAACTCATATTCGCCTTATCACAGGGCGCCGAGCACAACCTGATGACCTATGAGGCGTACGATATCAATGGCTACACATTCTACACCGAGGACAAGGACATGAAGAGCGATGGTTATCAGAACTCCGGGGTAACGATGGAATCCTACACCGGTAACGACAAGGACAGATACTACGGAAGGATCGAGGAGATCTGGGAGTTGAGCTACGCTGGAGAGAAGGTCCCGATGTTCCGTGTCAGATGGGCCAAGAGCGTCCTAAAAGAAGACCGGTATTTCACCACCATGGTTATACCCGAAGCCAAATCCAAGACCGCGGGCGCAAACGTCACCGCAAAAAATGAGCCATGGGTACTGGCTTCCCAAGTGGACCAATGCTTCCTCATTACCGACCCGTCAAAGCCCAGTCGTGTTGTCGTGAGGAGAGGCAAAAGGAAGATCATCGGAATGGATGGAGTCGCCAATGAGCAAGACTTCGACAAGTACGGCGACCCAAAGATGGAACATGACGACGACGATGAAGTGCCATACACCACAAGAAGAAGCAGGACCACCCTACATAAAGGACGTCCGTTCAACAAAAGAACTCCATTTGCGAAAAAGAAGGGCAAGAAGATTGTGAAAAGATAGCTAGCTAAGATCGATTGTATTTAAATTGTAGTCTTCATTTCTCGATTGTATTTCGACATATTAAAATGATATTTCTTCTGTTCTAGTCTTCATGAATATTTATTTATGTTTATTCTGGTATATACCAATTTTTATTTATGTTTATTCTGGTATTGAATTTCTAACTCACAAAAAGTATTGAATTTGTTAATATTTTTTGAACTCATGAATATTTTTAAATTTCATGGGCACGTTTTGAGTTCATGAATATTTTTTCAAATTTGATGATATTTTTTCATATTCATAAATGTTTTACCAATTCACAAATGAATGCAATTAAAAAAATTGATGTTATTTTCAAATAACAAATATGATGATATTTTCAAATAACAAATTTGATGATATTTTTTCATATTCATAAATCAAATAATAGATTTGATGATATTTTTTACATTCATAAATGTTTTCAAATTTGATCGGCATTTTCTAAAAAATTATTAGATGCAACAAAAAAAAGATACTAATGGCGCACCAGGAGAAGGTCCGCCATTGCTTTCAAGGTACTTATGACGCACCCCTAGGAGGTGCGCCATTGGTGTACCAATTTTTATTTTATTTTTTCAAATATTTTCAAATAACAAATTTGATGATATTTTCAAATAACAAATTTGACGATATTTTTTCATATTCATAAATATTTTCAAATAACAAATTTGATGATATTTTTTCACATTCATAAATGTTTTCAAATTTGATCGTCATTTTCTAAAAAATTATTAGATGCAACTAAAAATAATAATAATAAGTTAGTAATGGTGCACCAGGAGAAGGTGCGCCATTGCTATCAAGGTACTTATGGCGCACCCCTAGGAGGTGCGCCATTGGTATACCAATTTTTATGATATATTTTCAAATAACAAATTTGATGATATTTTCAAATAACAAATTTGATGATATTTTTTCATATTCATAAATATTTTCAAATAACAAATTTGATGATATTTTTTCATATTCATAAATATTTTCAAATAACAAATTTGATGATATTTTTTCACATTCATAAATGTTTTCAAATTTGATCGTCATTTTCTAAAAAATTATTAGATGCAACTAAAAATAATAAAAAAAAGTTAGTAATGGCGCACTAGGGGAAGGTGCGCCATTGCTATCACTGTGTTTATGGCGCACCCCTAGATGATGCGCCATTGCTAACCTTCCCCCCTCTATGTAGGTGTGTTCTGTCCATCTCGCTGTCCCTCCCTCGCCAGATCCCCCTCGCCCCCCGCACCCGCTCCACCGCCGCCGATGACCCCCGCACCCGACGACCCCCGCGCCCGCTCCGCCGCCGGAGTCGTCGCCGGAGCACTAGGAGGAGGAGGCCCGTGTCCACCAGGAAAGGAGGCCCGAGCACCTCGCGACCTCCCCGCCGTCTATCCCCGCCTCCCCCAAGCTCGCCGTCTCCGCCCTCCGCCGTCTCCGCTCCGGCCACCACCTCATCGTGGTCAGGTAATCTTCATTGCCCTCCTCCCTCTGCCTCTCTTCTCCTCTCTTCCTCCTCTCCTCCCTCCCGGCCATGCCCTCTTCTTCTCTCTTTTGCTAGGTTTAGGTAAAATCCCTCTCGAATTTAGGTCAAATTAGGTTCAAAAAATTGCTAATTTTGGTCAAATTAGCAAGTGTCCATCTTCTTGCTCTGTAGCAAGTGTCCATCTTCCTGTGTAGGCATGGCGATGATTTTTTTAGAATGGGGATTAATTTATGAACCAAACATTGGTCAGATGGGCCTCCTAATCATGTTAAATCCAAAGTTGCTAAATACAATCTTTACGTTCAATTGGTGTCATGTAGGAGCAAATACTTGCGGTTTTAGACTTTTTTTAGGCAACACAGTGGGTGATCTTCCAACTGCATTTTTTCAAAGATAAAAACTGTACCATCTACTTATCTACTTATGAGATCAGTAAAACCAGTGCTAGAAATCAATTAGAAATTGCTTGGCTCCTCTTCTTTCTGCTCCTTACCTAGACATAAACTTGGCAAGTTTTAGCAACAAGAATACAAATGATAGTCACTGCAGCTGCACATGATCTCTGCTAGTTATAGAAATTCATTGCTTGTCCTATGTTTTCTGTCAGGGTATTGTTCAGTAAGCTTGCTTGAGTTTGTGTCCTTTAATGTGTAAATCTGTAGTTCTAGCCACTGTTTGCAATTCTAGCCACTCCTTGCTGCTAGTTCCTCAAGGAGTTCTGCTCAAAATTAGCTCAACAAGTTGCATCTGGCTTTTACAAAGTTGTTTGGCTTAAGAGGATAAGTTGTTGTATATACTGTCATAAAATTTGCTTCATATGCTTGTATCCGGGTGCTAAAATCACTTTTGTTAGAGCTTTATTATTTCAGCAAAACTGATAGCTTTAGTTCATTGATATGCTTCCTCTGATCTCCTTTGGCAAGAGGCCGAGAGGTGGTAGCAGATAGATTTAGTTCATTGGTACAAATAATTTTTGTTAATATTCTTCAGGAAGCTTGCTTGAGCTGTTTATATACTTGCTTGCTTGCTAGCAAAAATAGTAGCTTTGTTTACGGTGTTAACTAATTCATGCCACCAAATGGTAGAGACAGAGACCAGGTCTCTTCTAGTTTCCCATGAATTAATAAACCATGCATGGTATCAAGTGAGCCATGCACAGCCATGAAAACAGCTTGCTTGCTACTGTTTTAAATAGTTAGTCAAATGAATTGCTTGCTTGCTACTGTTTTTAGCTACTGTTTTTATTCAAAAATTATTAGAGTTTATATCATATATATTGCTGGCATGTATTTCATATGTTCTGTAGCATTAAGGCTACATAACATGCCATTTTTGTGCCTTGTATTAATTGCTTTCCCTACATGTTTGCAGGTTTAAGTGAAAAAAGAGGAAGAAAGGAGAATCAGGGTAGGGTTTCCTGGCTAGAAGATATATTGCTGGGTTTTGTCTCAGACCATCGTGCCGTGATGATATTGGGGGTTTTTGTCTCCGACCATCGTGTCGTGATGATATTGTGGGGTGTTGTGGGGCTGCAGCGGGGCGGGGGTGGGATAATGATTTTGCAGGTACCCCGAGAGGCCCTTGAGTTTGCCGGAATGTCGATTAACTTCCGTTCCGGCAAATTCGGGTACTCCATATGTCCTATTTTCAACAAAGGTCATGCTGAAATTTTCCGTGAATTTTAGCATGACTTTGCTAAAAAATAGGACATATGGGGTACTTGCGACTAATGCATGGGCCGGGGTATCTTAGTACTTAATTAAGAAGGATCAACTGTTTTTTTGTCCATCACTCGATAAACTACATGTATGCGTATTTAGCATGACTTTTTTAGGCAACACAGTGGGTGATCTTCCAACTGCATTTTTTCAAAGAAGATGCAAATGAATGAAATTGGCTCACCGTGCCAAGGGAAATCAGGCTCAATGTAGGACAGATGCAGTTGATTTGCTGTTCTTATGGAATAAATAATAGATGTTTAACTGAAACCATTTACTGTAGGACTTGCAAGCAGCTGTGCTTGCAAGCAGTAGCCCTTCTCTCTTCTTCTCATTTCTCTCATCTCAAGCAGTTAAAAACTTTATTTAATTAAAACTACTCCACACAAAATTAAATGAAACTTTTCAAACAAAAATGATCATATATATATGGAGTAAAGTTTCAGTATAGTTCCAAGCACAGTAAAGTTTCAGTAATGTTATGGAGTACTGAATTTTGCAATTTTGGTTCTCTGTAATTTTGCAATATTGCTTGCAGTCAGTATTGCTTTAATCTGTGAAAATTGGAGTAGCATTATTGCTTGCTCTGTAGTGCATTTTTGCTAGGGACCTGATACTCCATAGTGGTGCATTTTTACTGCAACCTAAACTGGAGTAAACTAGAGTAGGACCTGATACATTTAAGCCATTTGCTAGCACTTCTTGACTAAGACAATTCCTAACAATTTCTGTAGATTTCCAAAATTCAGTTTTGTACCGCACACCGAAGCCCCAAGAAAGAAAACTGCAATCTGAAACAGATGATCAATTTTCAGCCCTTGGATTAGTTTAGTATTTTTTCACACACTCAGACACCCTTGCTTGCCATGTGTGTGAGAGAGATAGTGAGAGGAGACAAGAAGAAGGGGGTTAGGAAGGGACTTGGACCTTAGCAACAACACAGTAACATGTTCCATCCCAAAACACCTAGGCAATATCACAAACATCTCTCAATTATTCCTTGACAATAACCAACTTTTTGGCGACATTCCTTGAGAATTAGGTTATTTGGTCAACTTACAGATCTTGTTCCTTGACAATAACCAACTTTTAGACCAAACATTTTTCCTATTTAGAGCGAAACATGGCCCACAATGATGAGGCCGGCGGTTCGGGCAAGGCATTCTGGGAGCTGTCCCAGGAGATGGAGGAAGAACCTCACCGCTATGAGGACGCCGCGAAAGACACCGATCCTGACTACACAACCCCTAGTGGCGTCGGGGATGACACCACTGATGGTGCTGCCGAGGATGCCACCACTGATGATGGAAGCGCACGCATAGATGGCAGCCAACCGAAGAGGCAACGGAAGGACCGGCGCCTGAACGTGCTCGGCACTGTCAAGGAGGAATTTACTGAAGTGTCCTCAGGTGGGAATCCAACGGCGCCCAAAGAATTAGTCAAGGGGTACGCGGGACAACTCGGGTGCATTCTCCGGAGCACCGTCTCGATCAACACCGAGAACCCAAGGCATCGTGACTGAGGGAATTTGCGCAACATCCTCTTCACGAAGCTGCACGAACGATACAAGTTCCCCGGTGACTTCGCAAACACACGCCTCTCAGGGAATAAAGTGAACGGTGCCGCCCTCACAAAGATGAGCACGACCCTGGCTACTTGGAGAGCCGCGGTGAAGAGAAGGATTTAAAAAGGTGATAGTTATGAGAAGATCAAGGAGACAAATCCTTCGATCAGCGAAGCTGACTACCTGGAGTTCAAGATCAAGTGCGAGAGCAACGCAACCGCGGAACCAAGTCAGTGGGGGAAAGATATGCGGGACTTGAACTTAGGGGTCCACAAACTCGGTCCCGGCGGTTATAGAGTGGCGGAACCTATATGGGACAAGGAGGACACGGATCGTGCCGAGCAAGGCCTACTGCCCCTCTTCGATAAATATTGTGACAAGCAGACAAGGAACTATGTCAGGGCCCGGTACAAGATTGACCCGGTAACAAAGGAGCTTACCACGGATCCGAAGACCAAGGCGCTTGAGCTTGTTCTGGTAAGGAATACACCCCCGCGTAATTAGCTCCATATGGTTGCATTCTAATTAATGAAGCCAAATTTCTAAATGGTTCACGTTCCTTCCGCAGGACACTGAAAGCAGTAGTGCGGGGTCGTCTAAGAGCTCCCCTTGGGACACCACTTTAAATAGGGCGTTCAATGTAATGAAAAACAAGGATAAGATCAGTAAGCCGTCGTCAGCTGGTCGTGTGGCCGGCAAAGGCTTGTCCACGAAATGGTTGGAATACTATACCGCTGGGCGAAAGGAGAGAAAGACCAGCTCGGAAAGCCAGGAGTGCGAGGTTCAAGAACTCAAGGCAAAAGTGGCGCGGATTCCGGAGATAGTCGAAGAGCAAGTGCGAGACCAACTGGGAGCGACGATCACCGCCATTGTGCCTACCTTGATTGAGGGGCTGCAGGCATGGATTGCGGGCGGCCAACAGGGGCCGCCCCCGATTCCCAGCTTCACGGGCAGCAACTCGCACAACACGCCGGCGGCGCCATTGGTGTCTCCGGCGGAGGCGACATTGGTGTCTCCGGTGTCGGCGCCGGCATTAGAGCTTAATGCACCCAGGTGTGGGAAGAATACGCCGGCCAGCACCTCGGCAGCAAGCGGCCCCTCCGTCACGTGCACGCCCGCCGTTGGCGGTGCCTCGACATTAGCCGAGCTCAACGCCATCACGGTAACTAAGCCTCTCGGCCGATGACTTCATCTCCTTGCCTTTGACTAGGCATCCCTGACGCCCTACATGTTTTCGCAGGGCCGCCGACGTTCCATGCACTCTCCTGCACTTCGTGGACGGCGAGTTGATCGATGTCGCCAAGGCCAGAATCGTTCAACCGGGCAGCCGCGTGTTCCACGGTAATCCGATGCCACCCACCGTGTATAGGGTTCAACTGGTTCGGGTGCTGCGGGGCTTCGACGACTTGTTACCTCCGTATCGACCCCCTGGGGCCGATGAAGATGATGTGATGACCCTCAGCGCCTGCATAAGCTGGCCCATGCTTTGGTCGAAGAGCCAGATTCGTTTGGGGGCGGGGGACACCACCCCACAGACAACACCGCCAGTCGTGCCGGCGCCAAGCCATGGCAAGACTGCCGCAATGCTACCGCCGTCAGCTGATCTGGACATGCATATGGCATAGGATCCGGACGACGATGGTACATTTACCAATGTCGATAAGTACTTCAACGAACATGGATACGATGACGAATTCTTGGGGCCTCCTTCTTAAGAACCCAACCCTGCAAAAGACGATCGCGATCTAGCTGGTACCACGGAGAAACCCAATTGCAACAGGCGTCGTCTGACATTCAGTTCTCAGGAGACGCCTCCAGCTGCCGCCTTCACCGAGCCTCAGATAGCCGAGGTGCAAAATATTATCAGCCCCAACACACTAAGGAAGGTGGTCTCTGAGCAGAACTCGATCCCATTACAGCAGAAGAAGCAGAAGGGACGGAAAAGAAAGAATAACAAGGGTGCGAGCCAGCCGGCACTGAGTACGATCCATGCTCAGGACGGGCCACCTTCACCTAAGGATATCCCGAGGAGGGTGCATGTGGCGGGTAGGCCGATGCTACCGACTAATCTGCTCAATGCTGCAACCGGTGCTATGCGGAGTCTGCATGACACTGTTCTTTCTTTGGAGAAGCGGCGTCTCTCCGAGAATGATGTGGCATACCCGGTTTTCGTGGCCAAGGTGCCAGAGGGCAAGGGCTTTGTGAATAGTGCCATCGGGGGTATGATCGTCCTGCGGTTTGATGACATCTTCGCTATGTTTAACCTTCATCCACTGCACTACATGTTCGTTCGGCTATTTTCGCTGAGTATGGAGATGCGGATCATTAGAGACAAGACCCCGGACATCGTGATAGTCGACCCCTTCTACATGCGTGCCAAGATCTTGGGCAGCGCTGGGGACAGGCAAGTCACGAGTTCATACCTCGAAGGCGTCATTCTGGCGAACCCAGATAAGGATAACTTCCTCGTGCCTTACTTTCCCGAGTAAGTCATCCCCTCACCGCCCCGTAACATATGATTTCTTAGATTTCGATCGTTCTTTTTTTTCTAACATTCCGTGTTTTGTGCAGTGACACACATTGCACACTCATCCTCTTAAGCCCGAACTATTCCATGGCCACGTATTTCGACTCGGACCGTCAGTCGAAGAAAGACTACACAAATATCAAGAAAGTTCTTGATGATGTTCTCCCCGGCTACTCCAAATCTGGAGGCACCTTCAGGAGGCCAATTTTTAGGTACGGCAAGCACGTGTTCACCCACGTAACGACGTTCCCCTGCGTCAAGCAGCCGCCTGGCGGTCAGAAGGATGCCTACTACGCCCTCCATCACATGCGGGCGATCGTACGGGACCATAATCACCTTCTGCTACCAAATAGTCTCAAAGATTGGGCCGCACGCTTGTCGGCAATCCAGGACGCGGACCTCAGACAAGAATTCTTTCGCATCCAGTCGGAGTTTGCGGAAATCATCCATCAAGATGTCCTTCGTACCTCGGGGCAGTTCGACCTCAAATATCAACCGTCCAACAGTGAAATAGAAACAACGCTACAAATGCAGGCTGACAACGACCACGATTCATGACCATCACGAAAGACGGCGGCTTCATCCACGCTCCGGTCCCTGAGTCGAGTCGAAAGTAGTGATGCTATGTAGTTCTGAAATATCGATTAGCTCATGTTGTAATTAAACTTTAATGAACTTGTATGTCTCTTTGGTTTGGACAGTTGTTCAACTTATATGTAATCGATGTTATTTATTAGTAGGACCATGAATCGTGCTATTAATGTGTTGCTTTTCTCTTCCGCTCCTTTTGTTGCATACTTATATATTGCTTATGTATTGTCTGTGAATTGCTACTAACGTTTTTTTTGTCTAGTGCATAGAGATGACGTCGTATGTCGTGTACAAGGGTAAGGTTCCCGGAGTCTACGACGACTGGGAGGAGTGTCGGAGACAGGTTCACCGTTTCAGCGGTAACAGTCACAAAGGGTACACCACTAGGGCGGAGGCGGAAGCTAGATATGCGTGCTATCTAGCGGGAGAGAGGAGGGAGCGTTGGAGGAACCGGATGAAGACCAGTTTCATCGTGATGATGCTCATCGTGATGACCGCAGCTCTCTTCTATGTGATGGTAGTTTAGATGATCGATATCGACTTGTAATGTGAAGACAAACTCGCTACTCGTGGTCTCGAGACTTGTAATGTTCTAACTTTGTTCGGTATTTTGAATTCGGAGACTAATATGATGAATTGTATTCGGAGACTAATCTTCTATTGTATTCGATAAATCTGCTGTTTATATATTGCGCTGTCTATATTCTGTGCAGTAATATATTTTGTAACCTGTGCAAATATCAGAAAAGAAAAAAATTCCTAATATTCATACTAGTGGCGCACTGCAATAAACACACTAGTGGTGCATTATCTAGAAGCCATTAGTAACCCAGAGCACAAGGTAAATATGGCCCCCTCGGAGGCATAGTAATGGCGCACTGGTGGACATAGTAATGGCGCACGGTGTGGTGCGCCACTATTATCTGGGATACTAGTGGCGCACCAGAGGTGCGCCATTACTATTTGTTACTAGTGGCGTGTTAATAGTGGCGCACCTGTAGTGCGCCTTTAATAGCAAAAACAGGTGCGCCACTAACAACCCTGTTTCTAGTAGTGTCTCCTCGTCGCCCAGTGTAAGAGCGATCACTGGGTTATATCTGGCACTTGGAAGGGTGTGTTTTATTAAGTATCCGGTTCTAGTTGTCATAAGGTCAAGGTAGAACTCCGGGTCGTCCTGTTACCGAGGATCACGGCTATTCAACTAGATGAACTTCCCTGCAGGGGTGCACCACATTACCCAACACGCTTGATCCCCTTTGGCCGGACACACTTTCCGGGTCATGCCCGGCCTCGGAAGATCAACATGTCGCAGCCCCACCTAGGCACAACAGAGAGGTCAGCACGCCGGTCTAAATCCTATGCGCGCAGGGGTCTGGGCCCATCGCCCATTGCACACCTGCACGTTCCGAACGCGGCCGGAAGGAGACCTAGCCCCCTTAATACAAGCGCAGGCTTACGGTACAATCCGGCGCGCGCCGCTCAGTCGCTGACGTCAAGAAGGCTTTAGTTGATACCACGACGTCGAGTGCCCATAACTGTTCCCGTGTAGTTGGTTAGTGCGTATAGGCCAGTAGCCAGACTCAGATCAAATACCAAGATCTCGTTAAGCGTATTATTTTGATGTAACCACGGACGCCGACCAGGGCCAGGCCCACCTCTCTCCTAGGTGGTCTCAACCTGCCCTGTCACTCCACCACAAAGTAACAGTCGGGGGCCGTCGGGAACCCAGGCCCATCTCTACCGGGATGGAGCCACCTGTCCTTTCAGCCCCCACATCGGAATCATTTGCGGGTACTCTACGAGCCGACCCGACTTTAGTCACCACATGTATCATGTATAAAGTATATAGTATATACCCGTGATCACCTCCCGAGTGATCACGGCCCGGTAGTATAGCAAGGCAGACAGACAAGAATGTAGGGCCACTGATGGAATACTAGCATCCTATACTAAGCATTTAGGATTGTAGGTAAGGGTAACAACTGTAGCAACAATGATAGGCTATGCAGCAGAATATGATTAACCAAAAGCAGTAACATGCTACACTACTCTAATGCAAGCAGTAGAGAGAAGGAATAGGCGATATCTGGTGATCAAGGGGGGGGGCTTGCCTGGTTGCTCCGGCAAGAAGGAGGGGTCGTCAACACCATAGTCGATCGGGCAGCGGCGGCGTCACTCTCGTAGTCTACCAGAGAAGAAGAGGGGGAAGAAATCAGTAAATACGGAGCAAACACAGGATCACAAAACATAACAAGGCAATACGCGGTGCTAGGGGTGACCTAACGCAGTACTAGGTGCTACCGACGAAGGGGGGAAACATCCAGGAAAGTGTTCCCGGTGTTTGGCATTTTCGGACAGATGAAATGGAGGGGGACGGTTGCATGTTCGCTATGCTAGGGACGTGTGGCGGATGAACGGACTGCGTATTCAGGTTCGTCTTGTCTTTCTGAGCAACCTTCATGTACAAAGTATTTTCATCCGAGTTACGGTTTATTTTATATGAATTTCCAATGTTTAAATGATTTTTTGGATTTATTAATTCACATTCAATAAAAGGGAATTGGCTATGTGTCCCCACTATTGTACCCAACCTGAAAGGCTGAGAGGCTGACAGTGGGCTGGTGGGGGTCCAGTCATCAAAGGTTGACCCAGTCCATATTTGACCGGTCATACGCAAAGACCATGCTCCATGGCTGGGCACGCACAGGGGTGCAGGCGGCCATGGCTTGCAGCGGTAGCAACAACTAGCAGCTAGCAAAGAGCAGCAACGCAGCGGCAACAACAAGAGCAGCAGGGGCGCGAACGCGTATGCACGAGCGGGCATAGACAGAGGACGACCAAGGGCGGCGTAGGGCGCGGGCAGTGCAGTACGCGGCGCTAGGCGGGAGCAACAGGAGCAGCAGCAGGCACGGGCATACGCTGCCGAGCGCGCGTGGGGCACGAACGCAAGGCGCGGGCGTGGTGAGTACAAGGGGAGTTCGGGAGCGTGGTGCTCGTCGCCCATGGAGGCGGCCGGAGCTCGGTGCTCAATGGGATGATGGCTAGGAGGCGGAATCGAGCACGGGGGGAGAGGGATTTCGCGGCGGAGCTCACAGTGGAGCCGTAGGGCATGGCAGCAGGCTCGAGGGAGGCTCGGGGTGGCCGGAGTCGGTGGCGGCGTGCGGCGGCCCGAGGAGGAAGCCCAACACGATGCGGCGTCATGGGGGCGTCCTGGCTCGTACGCGTGGTCAGGGGCGAGGAAGTGGTTGACGACGAGGCGTGCGACGAGCTCCTAGGTAGCGGGGCGCATGGTGGCCGCGGTAGGACGAGGGACGTCGGGGTCGGACGCTCCGCCCAGATCCAAAACGGGGAAGGAGGAGGAGAGTCGTGTGAGGAGTGGGGATAGTGGGGGGATTAGGTTATGGTGGAGGTGGGGGGGGGGGTAGCGGGGCCTTAATAGGCCAGGCGAGCGGGGTGGTCGGCTGGGCCGAGGCCCAGCAAAAAGGAGGGGGGGGGTGTCTTCTGTTTAATTTTGTTTTACTTTACTTTTCTCTTTTATTTACTTTATTTCTTTTCTGTTTCTTTTAGTTGTTGTTTATTCTAGTGTTAACAATATACCAAAGTGGCACCTAAATTGATTTCACCAATTATGCCACTGCCACATTAATTTTGCTACCCAGAGTAAAATAGTTTCGTAATTAATTATTATTTAAAAGTATTTAAATAATACTTTTCGCTACTGTTTTATTCATCTTAGAGTATTTAAGCATTCTATAAAAGTGTGGTTTCTACACCATGATTACCTATGCATTATTTGGCACAACCCGAACATTTTATTTTTAATGTTTGAAAACTTTGATGTCTGCCTTTAATCCAAATTTGAATTTGAATCGGTTTCGAAGTAACGCGAGATCAACAACAGTAATTTTGGTGACATGGCATCATTAACAGGGAGTTACTGTTGCTTTATTATCCGGGCGTCACAATTCTCCTCCACTACAAGAAATCTTGTCCCGAGATTTAAGAGGTAGAGATAAAAGGAAGGAATTGGTTATGAAATTCTAACGAGTCTTCTCGATCTTGGTTGCTCTTTTCGAGGCGGTCGACCCATTACGTTGATGTCTTCATTTCTCTGCTTCAGGTCATCATGATGAAGTAGGCATCCTTTCTTCAGGATATTCATCATACTTACGAAAGGGTAAGAAGGGAAAACTCTATAAGGACGGATTCTAACAAGATCGAGCATCAGACGGTTAACTTAGGGGAAGAAGCATAAGTATCTCTCGAATTGAAACTTAAGAAGATATCGAGAGCAAAGTAAGAAGGTACCATGAGAAGTTTCAAACGGATAGACAATCGTTCGATGCCTAATCAGAAGGTGAAAGGGTTCCAGAGCAACGAGAATAAGTATTGTGTCTGATACTAGAGTAGATCATCTCTAGGAAGGTGTCTCGTGATTTCATACGAAGCCAAGCGTGAGTATTAACTTTAGAAACAGGGGTGTACATGAGAGTCAGGTTTCGATCTTGAGGAACTGTGGGTTATGGGCCCACCATGTGGGTTAAAAGTAGAAGGAGCGGTGACATCTTGCACGGTCATCATAGCAAGGCATGTCAGAGGGTAGTCTGTCAGTTATGTTGGCAACAGTTATTGGTACCAAGGGCGAGGGATGAAGAGAACCATTTTCCTGCTCGTCGAAACGAGGCGGACCAATAGGCAAAGTTCTCGTCCATCGGTGGTTACCGGAATATCATCAACAAAGTAACAGGGTCTTACTGACCAAGTTGTACACCACGGTGTTTACATAAGCAGGGAGATATTACTGCTTATGTCATATATATCACAAAAAGGTTAAACAAAACAATGGAAATGAAATTATGTTTATCAAATTAAACAAAACAATTGAAGGGAAAATGTGTTTAAACACATATTTCAGGGGTATATCCTTCCCAAGGACAAGTACAAAATGATATCTATGACAGGATATAACGTAGAAAACCCTTTAGGAAAGGGGAGAGAAATATCATGTCATTACCCATACAACGGTGTTTGGGGTAATTAATAAAGGAAATTTTGCAGTATGCTTCAAATGTTATTATTGATGATCGGAGTACCACAGACATGCTTCGAGATAGCATTGACATGGTCTTCGAGCAAGGTCAGACTTTGGATACTCAAAGGATTCATCAGGAACAACTTATAGAATAAGTCTTACAATTTCCTCATGAAAGAATGGGTAACGTTGTTAAAGAGGATACTATAACAGTAGGTCCTCCAGCCAGGTGTGCTAGGCATGACATCATCTTATCGGGTCATATAAAGACCAACGATATAACTCTTGGATATATGTTCCAACCATCATATCTGACCGAGATTCAGATCTGATTGGTGTCAGGATACCTTATACTCAGGATGCCTCAGAAGAAAAGGTGCGACACAATTTGACGAGATGACATTGTAAGATTCTCGGGAAATGAACTATGGAAGTGAGTTCCAAAACAAAAGTTCATCATTAAACCAAGGAGAGAATGAGGAGGTGGCTGATGAACTCAACGACAATTCATCGAGATATCCAAAAGATGGATTTCCACAATTATGTGAACAAGGAGATAACATTTGTCACATCAAATGATATAATGAGGTATGCTCAAGGAAAATATACACAATTAAACATTGGTTGGAAGGTGCGCCCAAAATATGGGCATCGGTAGCCTGATCAATGGTTAGAATGGTGATTCAATAACCGATAGGCTAAGAATGAACTATCAATGATTAACTTCAAAGCAATAGGGTTGCTAGAAGTGCAGAATCCAAACAGCACTGTTCACTTGTTGGTATTCCAGTTAGAAACAACATGGGGACCAAGAAAAGAATGGTGATGGCAAGAAGTATCACTATACCAAGAATTCTTAAGAGGTGGAGCAATCCTCACAACACCATTCTCATAAAAGACATTAATACTTCAAGGTAGAACATCATACAAGCTGGATAGCAAGTTGCATCCATAACATGAAGAAGTTTGTGTTGGGGGAAGGCAAGAATGGTATTTCTCATCATGAATGCAATTGATATCCTGGAAGATCTCAGAATGCTGATGATGATCATGACAAATTTTGTCGAGAGGCTCCACGAAGAAGCAATCGAGCATCGACTACATCAAGCAAAAGGACTGATGCAGCGAAAGGTCACTGGAACCATGGATATGGCACCAACTCAGAATCAAGCTTGCTCTTCAAGGTGAAGCAAATGGACAAGGAAGATCGACGTAATCCTAGCTCATCGTCAAAAGCTATGCTCCAAGAATAAGGACCAGGTAGCACAGTCAAAATCATCATGATAATGATATAGCCGATCAGGCTAGGAATGACGTGATCGAGTACAAACTCACAAGTAAAGAAGATTACTAAGAGTTGTTTAATCCCGACGTGGACCCGATTCAGTAATCCGTGTCCTTGAGTGTTTAACAACTCAGAACGCGTGGAAAATTGGAATCGGCGAGAATAATAGTTGATGAAGAACTCACAAAAAGTTATGTAGTTCCGTGATATTCTCGAGGTACCAGAGGGTATACTCAAAGGTAGATCAGAATAGAGGTTGGACAGGTGAAATCATTTGCAGAAGGCAAGTACTTAATCTTGTCCAAGAAATGGGATCAAAGAAGAACAATATGGTCAAAACCACGGTTGCAAAAGACCAAATCCCGGATATAAGATGAACTTATACCAAGGGACAATTTATTTTAAGAGAAGCTCTCATGATAAGATCTACATCGTGCCTATGGGCATGAACACAAAGTTCAAGGTTGACTCCCACTTCTTCAATGCATAACCTTTCACTCACCGCTCTGTTAAAATTAAGTGAAGGTGAAGAACTACCTGGTGAATTACCAGAGGAGTATGACCCGTGAAATCTTTCGGGTTCACACAGATTAGGAAAGGCATTGGTTCAACCCATCAGGTATCTTAGGAACATATACTACACAGTTCAGAAGTAAATAACTCAAGCTCGAAAGCAGAGCGTCATTGGCCATATCAGAGAATAGAATTTACCAATGTCATTATGTATTAGGGAAAGAACTTCTCGAGGTTTTTGTGTACAAAGGACACTATCGGATTGATAATTCAACAAAGGATCTGACGGTCCACAACGGAGTTGATGTGAGCATCGGCACACAATCAGAAGAAGAAACAATGCAAAGGCATTGGGGTATAGAAACAACCAACTAATTCAAAACTCAAATGTAAAGGAATTATGATTTCTCACCAAGGGAAGCAAACGCTTTGATAAAGGATGGATAAGTCGAGTAGGCTTAGGGGTACAATCGACAGCAATTTGATTGGTCGAGAACCAGCTCCAGTTAAAAATGACGGCTGAGCCGGAAAGATATTTTTATAAGGATCAACTGATGATTGCGGGCATTCGCAACATATTGAATCAAGGAACTCGAAATGATAATGACAAAGGATGCCAATTAGATTACCAGACTTATGGTAAATCATAATGCAAGCAAGTAAGAATTTTAAGAGCAATAGGTTGTTGGGGATTTTTGGAAGATCGAATGTTATTTTGAAGACATTTGTGAAATACAGGAATGAACTGTGGATGAACGGATACTCGATACGTGTGAGGAATTATCCGTAGGGGTATTCATGTGGTAAGGAACTGCAAGGCAGTAAGTTCAAAGGATTCTCGGAACAACAGAGAGTATTTCGGGGCATCTTGTAATAACAAGATTAATGGGGAATGATTGTATGAATGTAAAGTGTATGCAGTTTTCATAGGGGTTGACGGTGGAAGGAAATCGCAAATGCGATGGCACAAAGACTCGAGAGAACATCGTAGAGTATCTTCGGAATCTTCTAGTGCAGCAGGCGATCATCTGAAGTGAGCGGCTCTCCGGGAGAAAGTATTTTCGAGAACCTAAAGTTAGTTTTGTTTTTAGCAAAATCATTTAACCCGAATAGAAGAGAGCTTAGAGTCCCAGAGTATAGACGAGGAATAAAAGATCCTAATACCCCCAATGGCGACGTGGGCCCGTAAGACACACAGCCATGTTAGTAAAAGTTTTGCAATGTCTAGACTCGATGTCGGCCAAGGAGTGTGGAAGGAGGATTCCTACAGGCAGTCGGCTCTGATACCAATTTGTGACGCCCCCGATTCAATCGTACACTAATCATACACCAAACATGTACGATCAAGATCAGGGACTCACGGGAAGATATCACAACACAACTCTAAAAATAAAATAAGTCATACAAGCATCATAATACAAGCCAGGGGCCTCGAGGGCTCGAATACAAGTGCTCGATCATAGACGAGTCAGCGGAAGCAACAATATCTGATTACAGACATAAGTTAAACAAGTTTTCCTTAAGAAGGCACAAACTGGGATACAGATCGAAAGAGGCACAGGCCTCCTGCCTGGGATCCTCCTAAACTACTCCTGGTCGTCATCAGCGGCCTGCACGTAGTAGTAGGCACCTCCGGTGTAGTAGGAGTCGTCGTCGATGGTGGCGTCTGGCTCCTGGGCTCCAGCATCTGGTTGCGACAAACAGGAAGAAAGGAAAAGGGGAAAAGGGCGAGCAAAGCAACCGTGAGTACTCATCCAAAGTACCCGCAAGTAAGGATCTACACTACATATGCATGGGTATCTGTGTAAAGGGGCAATATCGGTGGACTTAACTGCAGAATGCCAGAATAAGAGGGCGATAGCTAGTCCTGTCGAAGACTACGCTTCTGGCAGCCTCCATCTTGCAGCATGTAGAAGAGAGTAGATGGTAAGTTGACCAAGTAGCATCATAGCATAATCCTACCCGGCGATCCTCTCCCCGTCGCCCTGTGTGAGAGCGATCACCGGGTTATATCTGGCACTTGGAAGGGTGTGTTTTATTAAGTATCCGGGTGTAGTTGTCATAAGGTCAAGGTAGAACTCCGGGTCGTCCTGTTACCGAGGATCACGGCTATTCAAATAGATGAACTTCCCTGCAGGGGTGCACCACATTACCCAACACGCTCGATCCCCTTTGGCCGGACACACTTTCCTGGGTCATGCCCGGCCTCGGAAGATCAACACGTCGCAGCCCCACCTAGGCACAACAGAGAGGTCAGCACGCCGGTCTAAATCCTATGCGCCCAGGAGTCTGGGCCCATCGCCCATTGCACACCTGCATGTTGCGAACGCGGCCGGAAGCAGACATAGCCCCCTTAATACAGGCGCAGGCTTACGGTCCAATCCGGCGCGCGCCGCTCAGTCACTGACGTCAAGAAGGCTTCGGCTGATACCACGACGTCGAGTGCCCATAACTGTTCCCGCGTAGTCTGATCAAATACGAAGATCTCGTTAAGCGTATTATTTTGATGTAACCACGAACGCCGACTAGGGCCAGGCCCACCTCTCTCCTAGGTGGTCTCAACCTGCCCTGTCGCTCCGCCACAAAGTAACAGTCGGGGGCCATCAGGAACCCAGGCCCATCTCTACCGGGATGGAGCCACCTGTCCTTTCAGCCCCGACATCGGAATCATTTGCGGGTACTCTACGGGCTGACCCAACTTTAGTCACCACATGTATCATGTATAAAGTATATAGTATATACCCGTGATCACCTCTCGAGTGATCACGGCCCGGTAGTATAGCAAGGCAGACGGACAAGAATGTAGGGCCACTGATGGGATACTAGCATCCTATACTAAGCATTTAGGATTGCAGGTAAGGGTAACAACTGTAGCAACAATGACAGGCTATGCAGCAGGATAGGATTAACCAAAAGCAGTAACATGCTACACTACTCTAATGCAAGCAGTAGAGAGAAGGAATATGCGATATCTGGTGAT